>NC_047651.1:795545-807491 GCF_902201215.1 Prunus dulcis
AAAATTTGTGTCATTGAAGGGACTCGAACCTTGACCCTCAAAGGAGAAGGACTCACTCACAAACCACTACACCAAACTTGATTTTGTAATATTTATATAAACAATCAACGGTTTAAAAAAAAATCATTTCAACACATATTCACACAATAACTGTAAAATAAAAACAAAAACTACAACAAAAATACAATGTAGATATCAATTATGTTAAAACAAATGAAAACATCTACAAAACCAAAAATTAATTTTATAGAAGCAAAATGGAGGAACCAATATGAAAATACTAAAATGGAAACTGCGATGCATAAACTGAAACTGAAATGTAGAAGCGGAAACTACAATGCATAAAGAGAAACTGCAATACAAAAATGTAACTTGCAATGCTGAGTTTGGGCAAAAATGCTCAGCTCTAGAGTTAAAACAAAACAAAACAATATATTTTTTTTTATTCAAGACATGTTGGTAAAATACTCTATTTCTGGCAATGCAGTTTCCAAAAGTCCAATTTTGAGTTCCCTTGTTCTTGGGTAGTTCTACTCTTCTCTTGCCCACCCAATTCCTCATATGGGTAGCCTCTACTCTTCAAATTGGTGAGGTTGAAGGCCAAGGAAAGAGCAAAAATCCAATTGTAATTAAATGAAAACTACAATGTAGTTTCCGAAAGTCCAATTTTGAGTTCCCTTGCTCTTGGGTAGTTCTACTCTTTTCTTGCCCACCCAATTCTTCATCTGGGTAGCCTCTACTCTTCAAATTGGTGAAGTTGAAAGCCAAGGAAAGAGCAAAAATCCAATTGTAATTAAATGAAAACTGCAATGCAGTTTCCAAAACTGCAATATAGTTTGTGCAAAACTACAATGCAGGACTTTACAATATAATTTTGCAATACCATTTCTAAATCAAGACAAATGCATAGAAAGTGAGCTTTATAATAAGAAGTTGCAGCTAAATTAGATCATTGCCTGACATTAGATAATTGTAAGTCATGATAAGGAATAGGACATAATTGCAAAACCCACCTTTGTGGTTGCATAAAAAACTAAACCAAATGAATGAATTGAAGCCTTGGACGTGTTTGGCACATCATATTCTGGAACAAATATTCCCAATTGAGCTTGTGAAAAAAAGAGAACTTCCAAAGTAACAGCATGGTTGTCACTATCAGCATTTGCAAATCTAGAATTTGACCTAACTCAACTATTTCATTCTGAGTAGAGATGTGCACCAATGTGACCACCAGTACTTGATTGCTAAGCTTATCATTCTACTTACAAAATCTAGGTTGCAAAATATGCAAATGAAGTCCGTCCTGTCAACCCTTTGACCTCCATAAGGTTTGCAATAGTGAACAAACCGACAAAGACAACAACCCCACCGAAGGCCTAGGCGTGAGACCTCCACCTTTGTTAGAAATTCGCATATGATACCCCACCTCCATTGTTACGATATCAAATCTCAATCATAGGAGTAGATTGCTATAGACCTTTAACTGATTCTGTTTCCTTCTCTAGTCCAGCAATCCCTGTAGTTTAGGCTGTAGTTATTACTTCTTTCCATATATGTTTCTGTCCAATTTGCTATATATCTTTGTAATTGTTATGACTGAATACACAAGTAATATACATCAGATTATCACTCTTCACATGGTATCAGAGCGATAGGCTCTGGGGCCTTCACCACGATTTGATTTCTTCTTAGCCTTATGGTTGTTTTTTATTATTTTGTTTGAGAGCTCTCTGTATCTCAAAATTCTACTCTTTATCATGGATCAGTTTTGTTCCACCTTTGCCAATCACGTGGAAACAAACATTACAGGTCTGGCAAGTTCTTATTTTTCTGATTTTCAAAATTCAGTTTCTTCCAATAATTTTTCATAGGTTTGGATTCTTGATAGTGGTGCAACGGATCACATCACATCCCGACCTTCAATTTTTTCTCAATTGTCCTCTTCATTGACTCTTTCATCTATTAAATTACCTACTGGCGCTAACGCTCCAGTACATTCCATTGGGTCCATATCTTTTGATTCCAATATTTCTTTACACAATGTTCTTTGTGTCCCTTCTTTTAGAGTTAATTTAATGTCTACTAGCAAGCTTACCAGATCTCTGAATTGTTGTGTCCTCTTTTTTCCTTATTTTTGTCTTTTGCAGGATTTGGCAACGAAGAAGACAATTGGCTTGGGTAAACAACATGGCGAACTCTATTATATTCACCTTATTCCTACTCACCCATCCTCAAATCACGTTTCCACTTCATCAAATTTTTGGCATCAACGTCTCGGTCACCCTTCACCTGCTCGCCTACAATTACTTACTAAAATAAATCCAACTATTTCTTCTAACTCTTCTCATCAATGTGATGCATGCACGGCAAACTAGATTGCCTTTTGGTAGAAGTTCAATTTCTTCTATTGAACCTTTTTCTTTAATTCATTGTGATATTTGGGAACCTCATAAAGTTCCTTCTCATTTCTGGAGCACGCTACTTTTTAACCATTGTAGATGACTATACTCGTTGCACTTGGTTATATTTGATGCGCTTCAAATCTGAAACTCAGCCATTATTAAAATCTTTTCATGCTTTTGTTCGTACTCAATTTAATCGCGATATAAAAGCAATACGTGTTCACAATGGCAGCGAGTTTGCTTCTATGCGCCCATTTTTTATGGAGCATGGCATTCTTTATCAAACTACATGTGTCCATACTCCTCAACAAAATGGAGTGGCTGAGCGTAAACATCGCCACATTTTAAATGTTGCTCGTGCTTTACAATTTCATTCAAATGTTCCTTTAATCTTTTGGGGTGAATGTGTCCTTACTGCTACCTATCTAATTAATTGCATGCCCACTCCTTTGTTGTCAGGAAAGTCCCCTTTTGAACTATTCTATGATCGTGCACCCTCATTGGATCACTTGCGAGTCTTTGGGTGTCTTTGCCATGCCACAAACGTCCATCCTGTAAAAAGAAATTTGACTCATGTGCCCGTCATTGTATCTTCACCGGCTACCCTGTAGGGCAAAAGGCATATTGCCTTTATGATCTCACCACGAAACAATTTTTCTCTAGTCGTGATGTCATTTTTTATGAGAATGTTTTTCCTTATTCAAACTTTGCAGGTGACACACGGCCAAACCCAATTATTTTGTCATGCATAGACTCTTCTCATGAGCCATGTATGAATACATCCTTCACATCTCCTCATCAACCTGATGTATCACAGCATCTTGACCAATCAGACCAATCCCATCCTTCAGTGGAGGAGTCACCTTCTGTTATCCATGTGGATGATTCTAACAATTCTTCCCCCATTTATGCGGACCACCATATTCCTGTGGATGAATCTAATAATTCTTCCACCATTCATGCAGACCACCATAACTCCACTCCTCTTGCCTCGCCGGAGCCGGTTTCTCTTCCTCCAACTCTTCCCATCACTTCTGCCCCCACAGAACCAGATTCATCGGTGATGGCTCACCCATCTCCTCGTCTGGAACCAACCCGTCACTCCACTCATCCTACATGACCTCCTATTTGGCATCGTGATTATAAAGTGTTTCATGCTATGTTGCATACCCAAGTTCCATTGTCCAACTCTATGCCAAGTTCTATGAAAGGTACTCGTTATCCCTTGTCAAATTTTGTTTCTTATGCATGTCTATCACCCGCACATTGTTCTTTCTTAGCTATTATTTCAGGTCCCACGAAATCACAGTGACTGATGTTACTTGTGGCCCAGGCCATGGAATAAGCATTGGAAGCCTTGGGAAATATAAGGAAGAAAAGGATGTGACCGGGATCATAGTTAAGAACTGCACCCTGACTAATACGGAGAACGGTGTGAGAATCAAAACATTTCCAGATTCTCCTTCGCCTAGCACTGCCTCGGGTATACACTATGAGGATATTATCATGGTTAATGTCAGTAACCCTATCCTCATAGACCAATTGTACTGCCCATATACTCAGTGTGAACAAAAGCCTCCGTCAAAAGTTAAGATCAGCAATGTTAGCTTCAAGAACATTAAGGGCTCATCTTTCACTCCACTTGCAGTCAAGCTTGTATGTACCACGGGCATACCGTGTGAGAATGTGGAGTTGACTGACATTGATCTCACCTACGGTGGAAACAAGGGCCCTCTTACCTCTATGTGTTCTAATGTCAAGCCCACAATTACTGGCGTGACAAAGGCTCTTGGTTGTGCTACATCGTCCTTGGCACCTCTTCCTTTGTCCAAGAAGTAGAAAGTACTAATTAATGCTCTCTATACAGAAATTGTTGTGTTCTACTTTGCTTTTGTGCTATATGTTCTCTCCTTTGTCCAAGATAAATGAATACACAACACAATTTTCATCAAAGCCAACAGGATTTAGAGCCCTCTTATACCATTGTTGACCTGTTTGATCCCAATTTTCATCACTGAAAACTTCCCTTGTGAATTTGGCAGTAACACTGCCTGATATTTCTCTGTCTTATATAAAAAACAATCGATAGACCTTTCCCACTAAAATTTTGTCTAGACTATTGAAGTGGAAGGGGATGCACAATATATTGTTACTGCTCTTGAGAAAGATAGGGAGGATTTAAATGTGTGGAAGGTCACCTTTTTAAAGAAGCTACGTGCCTCACACATTCTTTCTCTCTAGTGATGGCAATATAGCTCCATAGAATGTAATAAGGTGGCTCAACAAACTTTAACAGGATAGACTTATCCTGGCGAACTTTGATGGGATAGACCTATCCCGGTGAATGTGTGTCGCCGGTCACCCCCTTTTATTCCTTCATAGCCAGAGTCACTATGTCAAAACGACCGGTCGCTCTGCCCAAAGTACCGGTCGCTTTCTCCTTCTTTCCCGAACATTAAGCCTCTGTGTCAAAACAACCGGTCGCGAGTGAAAAATGATCGATCAACTCCACGCTGCCAAAATCATTAGGAGGAAGTTGAACTTTTTTTGTTTGAGATTTTGCCCAATTCAGACCCACATTCAGCTTTGCCCCAAAACAAGGATTAAAATGGGTTTCAACAAACTCAATTATCTTGAAGTTTTTCATGATTTTCACATCAATGCCAAACTGACCTAAAGCAAGCCCAATACTCCCCCTCCCCCAAATCAGTTTCAATTGAATTTCCCCAAAAAGAACCCTACCTTCCCAACTCCTAACCCTATCCCTCAACACTCAAACCACCACCACCATCCACACTCAAAATTGATGTGCAAAATTGTAGTTTCTAATGTGGTTTTGTTCTATTCAATATGGAATGTAATGTTATCGTTTCATTTTTATGAGTCTATTTTGTGTGAATTTTTCTTTTACCTTTAACACGTTGACCCCCGGAATGGAATTTCCTGGATCGGCCATTCAGCACATCTTTTATAGCCAACTTCACTAAGCCCATGTCTGTGAAAGTACTTTATTAAAACATTAGCATTTTATGGGTTTTCATTAATACATAGTTCTTTGGAATTAATAGGTATATTATTAAGGCAACGACAAAGAAAGGAAGAACCATATTTACATAGAGTGTTGCTATTTCCATCCTCTGTTCATTATTCCCACCCACCTTATCTTCCCACTATAAAATTGAAAAAACACAATCCTATCTTTCCACCCACCATTATTCCTAAAATACCATGTAATTATTAATTCATGCAAATTTCCACTATGTAATTTCCTAAAAAACACAATCCTATCTTTCCTCCCATCATTGTTCAATCGAAGAGAATTTGGGCTTTTGAGGGTTTGAGGCAGAAACTTGAGAGACAAAGAGGGTTGGTAGTTTTTGTTTTTTAGTTGGTGGTGGAAAAGGAAATTTATTTGGAAATCAATATATGAGAGGCTGGGCAAAAATTGCCGGGTGACCAATTTATTTTTTTTTTTTTTTGGGGTGGTGGGGAGGGGGGCGGGGGTGGAAGAGGGAGGGAACTGGAGACTTGGGAAGTATCAATTTGTTCATGGCTTTATTTTTGGATGAGTTTTGAATAGATTTTTCTTTACTCTATGCATTTCCATTTGTAATTTGCAAGAATTGAAGATAGAAGAAAAGAGGTATGAATTTTGTAGGGGATTGGGAGACTCGGTAATTAATCGGGTTACTATGTCAAGAGTGAAGGTGGCTGTGGATTGTCTAATTTGTTGGATAAATGTTCTTAAAAGTTATTTTATAAAGGAGTAAATTTATCTTTAAAAATAGCAGCACTCTTTACATATTCAATTCTAATGAATATACGTACTCTTGTCAAACCAAAAAAGAAAAAAGGTGCTCTCTTGTTGTCTTGTCACCTAAAGAAAATCAAAATAGGTTACAAAATGTACTAACTTTCTGATTTCTCTAATTTCCGAGTTGTTTCGTTTTGTGGAAGGAAACAGAGTCAAATACACGTTATGAACTATGATTATTCCAACGGTTGTTTACTCGCATTGCCCCAAAACAGGGATTAAAATGGGTTTTCAACGAACTCAATTATCTCGAAGTTTGTCATTATTTTCACATCAATGCCAAACTGATCTAAAGCAAGCCCAATATCCCCCTCCCCCAAATCAGTTTCAACTGAATTTCCCCAAAAAGAACCCTACCTTCCTGACTCCTAACCCTACCCCTCCGCACTCAAACCACCACCACCATCCACACTCAAAATTTGACGTGGAAAATTGTAGTTTGTAATGTGCTTTTTTCTATTCAGTATGAAATGTAATATTATCGTTTCATTTTTATGGGTCTATTTTGTTAAATTTTAAAGAGACTGGCTAGCAGTTCACTACTAGCAACACCATATTGTCCCCAACCTAAACACCTACAAAGCCCAATAGGTATGGGTATCACAAAAAGCCTTGGTGATATTAGTAATGGAACCATTCATTATATGTTGTATTTTATTTAGTAAGTTTTTGATGTGGGACTTCTATTCTTCAACATGTCCCCTCATGTGGGACTACCACATAGTGGGCCACACATGAAGCCAAGTCCACATCGGAGTCAAACATTACACCACGTCTTGGGTAAGGGGTAAGGGTTTCAAGCCCAACATGTGAACACCACATATTGGGTAAGGGGTAAGGGTAAATGCCCAATATTTCAGGCCTAATCATTCAACCCGCTCTGATACTATGTTAAATTTTAGAGAGATGGGCCATCAGTCCACTATTAGCAACACCGATATTATCCCTAACTTAACCACCTATAAAGCCCAATAAGTGTGAGGTTTTATCACAAAAGGCCTTTGTGATATTAGTGGTGGAACCATTCATTATATGTTGTATTTAATTTACTTAGGTTTCCGATGTGAGACTTATATTCTTCAACATATTTTGTAGGGGATTGGGAGAATGGGTAATTGGTCAGGTTACTAAGTCGAGAGTGAAGGTGCCCGTGGATTGTCTAACTTATTGGATAAATGTTTACTAAGTTGTTAGAAGTCATTTTACAATGGGTTAAATTTATTTTTAAAAATTTGAAGATAAGATAGATAGGAAAATAGAACAGGGGGTGGAAATAGCAACACTCTTTATATATCCAATTCTAACGAATATACGTACTCTCTTGTCAAACCAAAAAAAAAAATACGTACTCTCATGTTGTCTCGTCGCCTAGAGGAAATCAAAATAGGTTACAAAAAATACTAATTTGTGTGAAGATTCTGGGAATTGATTCACTGGATAGATTCCCATTCCCTTCTTTTTCTTCTTCTTCTCTTCTTTGGTGTTGCTCTCTTGCTCTCTCTCTTTGGCTAAAATTTTCTCTTCTCTACTATTGCTCATTTTCTTCTTCTTCCTCTTCTTCACTTCAATCATCTTAACCTAAGATCAAGTCACTGGTCTGCAGGTCAGATGAAAGCCCAATTCGTCAAATCATTAAATAAGGCTAAGATAGTACTTCATTGAAAATATTAAACTAAATAAACTAATTTTGTACAAAATAAAATAAAAAACAAAGTCCACAAAATAATTTAAAATAATTAATTACAGTTTATTAAGTAATTTTTGAAATTAGTAAAATATTTAAATACTAATTATTCACTAAATAAATAATAATTAAAGTAATTGAAAAATGGTAAGATATTACTTAATTACAAAAAGATAAACATTTTATGCAGTACAGCAGGAGGGGCTATACTCTTTAAATATTAGTACATTTTAAGAGTACAGCTGCACGGCTATATGATTAAAATATTTGAACATATTAAACTAAGAAAACTACTTTTGTACAAAATAAAATATAAAACAAAGTCCACAAAATAATTACAAAATAATTTACAATCATTTATTAAAATTTATTAAGTAATTTTTGAAATTAGTAAAATATTTCAATACTAATTATGCACTAAACTAAATAAATAATAATTAAAGTAATTTAAAAGGGTAAGATATTACTTAATTAAAAAAAGAAAACCACTTTATGTAGTATAGGCGGGGGGTGTATATATTAATAGTATAGCCGAGCGGCTAGACTTAAAAAATATTGGAATATATAACAAGTATAGCCACACTTTCTAGTTGGATGATATTAGAAAAAGTATATACATAGATGCGCCAATAGTGTAGGCATGGTCTTTTCCTGTTGATCATGTTAACTCTATCTAGGTGTCTATGCATGGTTTTGGTCCTCCTTTTTTGGAATATACATATATTGAGGGGTGTGGAGGAGGACAGCAGTACTACAAACAGCTTAGCAAGTTCTAGATAGAGATTTGGTGATGAATATTCTCAAGGCTAAACAGCATACTAATTATAGGATATAAAGCTAAACTAGAATGCACCTGTGTATAAAAATAGTTAGTGATTGGTTGGACAGTTTGATGGTGTTGAGCCTTCCCAATCGGACTATAAATTGGCCTAAACTCAAAATGGAGTTGCATCATCCTTCCAAAGGAAAAAAAAAACAGAGAATAAAATAACAAAGTGGAAGCAAAATCAAGATGGCTATGAAATTAAGTTTCTTGGCAATGCTTTTGTGCATATTGTTAGCATCTACACCTAAAGCTCATGCTAGTGTGTTTGACGTGACGAGTGCAACATACGGTGCAAAGCCTGGCTCTGATGTCAGTACGGCCTTGGCCAAGGCTTGGAGTGATGCATGTGCATCGCCATCCGCGAGTAAAGTTGTTGTTCCGAGCGGGACATACAAGTTAAAAGAAGCAAATTTCAGAGGCCCCTGTAAGGCTCCTATTGAGATGCAAGTTCAAGGCATATTGCAGGCTCCAGCAGACGCTGGCCAACTCACAAGACCGGATACTTGGGTTGGTTTTCAGTACATTGACATGCTCACCTTATCAGGTGGTGGGACTTTTGATGGCCAAGGAGCACTTTCTTGGAATCAAAATGACTGCCACAAAAACAAAAATTGCAAACCTCTTCCCGTTAATCTGCGGTTCGAATTCCTCACAAATTCCAAAGTTCAGGACATAACTTCACTTAACAGCAAATTTTTCCACATGCATGTTTTTCGGTGCAACCATACTACATTTCAACAGCTTACCATCACAGCACCTGACGAGAGCAGAAACACAGATGGAATCCATATCGGGGCTTCGACTGCTATCAACATCACTCATTCAAAGATTGGAACTGGGGATGACTGTATTTCTATTGGTGATGACTCCCACGAAATCACAGTGACTGATGTTACTTGTGGGCCAGGCCATGGAATAAGCATTGGAAGCCTTGGGAAATATAAGGAAGAAAAGGATGTGACCGGGATCATAGTTAAGAACTGCACCCTTACTAATACGGAGAACGGTCTGAGAATCAAAACATTTCCAGATTCTCCTTCGCCTAGCATTGCCTCGGGTATACACTATGAGGATATTATCATGGTTAATGTCAGTAACCCTATCCTCATAGACCAATTGTACTGCCCATATACTCAGTGTGAACAAAAGCCTCCGTCAAAAGTTAAGATCAACAATGTTAGCTTCAAGAACATTAAGGGCTCATCTTTCACTCCACTTGCAGTCAAGCTTGTATGTACCACGGGCATACCGTGTGAGAATGTGGAGTTGACTGACATTGATCTCACCTACGGTGGAAACAAAGGCCCTCTTACCTCTATGTGTTCTAATGTCAAGCCCACAATTACTGGCGTGACAAAGGCTCTTGGTTGTGCTACATCGTCCTTGGCACCTCTTCCTTTATCCAAGAAGTAGAAAGCACTAATTAATCTTCTCTATACATAAATTGATGTGTTATACTTTGCTTTTGTGCTACATGTTCTCTCCTTTGTCCAAGATAAATGAATACACAACACAATTTTCATCAAAGCCAACAGGATTTAGAACCCTCTTATACCATTGTTGACCGGTTTGATCCCAATTTTCATCACCGAAAACTTCCCTTGTGAATTTGGCAATAACACTGCTTGATATTTCTCTGTCTTATATAAAAAAACAAACGATGGACCTTTCCCGCCAAAATTTTGTCGGGACTATTGAAGTGGAAGGGGATGCACAATATATTATTACTGCTCTTGAGAAAGATGGGGGGGATTTGCATGTGTGGAAGGTCACCTTTTTAAAGAAGCTAAGTGCCACACACATTCTCTCTCTGGTGAAATGGCGATATAGCTCCATAGAATGTAATAAGGTGTCTCACTCCCTTGCTAGGCATGCCTTGTTGTTAGATCAAGAATCTTTTGGTTAGAGGCAGAGCCTCCATGACTTAATTACTTCATTGTTATTGGATAATACTCCAAGTTTATCAAATTAATGAAATCTTTCATAATTTTAAATTTTTTTTAAAAAAAAAACGCAGGGTGAAGCTAGAAAACAATTTTTAGAGTGATAAAGAATGTGAATAACTTAGTTTGGGAGCCATTACATAAATCTTTTACAAATTCTTCCATGAAATGCTAGAAATAGCCCTATACTGTTAAAATATTATATGTCTGGAGTATAGCCGCACGGCTATACTGTATATTTAGTATTTAAATAGTATAGTCGCGCGGCTATACAATTTAGTGAAGAATTAGTATTTAAATATTTCAATTCATGTCATAAAAATTACTTAACAAATACAATTTAATTATATTTAATTATCTTAAATAATTGTGTGGAATTTAAAATTATTTTAAAAATAGTTTCAATTATTTAAAAATTCTAAAAATAGCTTCTTGCCCTAATACAGTGGAAGGATCAAAATCAAGCTGGCCTACTCATCCCAGCTTCAATTAGCCAAGCATGGGAAGAAAGAATGCCCTCTTGTTGGCATTGAACTGGTTGTAGGCCAAGAGAAGTATATAAAGTAGAAACTGATGCATTATCTAGACAATGATGAATTAGTGAATGTATGGTTTAACACAAGCAATTTATTTGCAAATATTAAATATATTAGAATTTATAGCTCAGAACATGTGAAGGTATCTGAGAGAAGAGAAAAGACCTGTACAAGCACCCCAAAATCAAAAAAGATCAAAGAGCACAACAATTTATCTTTAGTACTTTCCATTTCTTTAACCCAGCATAGGTAGCACAGGCAAGGGCTTTTGTCACACAAGTAATGGTAGGCTTGACATTAACATTCAGAGGTAAGAGGGTCTTTGTATCCATCGTAGGTGAGATCAATGTCACCGGCGGATAGCAAGCAAAACCTATGGATTATAAGAAAAATAAAAAGAGTATGGTAAAAAATAGATGAACTAACCACCACAATGGTGCAAATGGATTATTTAAGCTAAGTAGATGAATTAAAGTTGTTAAGATGAGGAACTTTCTAGTTTGGATGATATTAGAAAAAGTATATACATAGATGCGCCAATAGTGTAGGCATGGTCTTTTCCTGTTAATCATGTTAACTCTATCTAGGTGTCTATGCAAGGTTTTGGTCCTCCTTTTTTGGAATATACATATATTGAGGGGTGTGGAGGAGGACAGCAGTACTACAAACAGCTTAG
Source organism: Prunus dulcis (assembly GCF_902201215.1). NCBI lineage: Eukaryota > Viridiplantae > Streptophyta > Magnoliopsida > Rosales > Rosaceae > Prunus > Prunus dulcis. The sequence goes on from NC_047651.1 coordinate 807,427, forward strand.
CAAGTTCTAGATAGAGATTTGGTGATGAATATTCTCAAGGCTAAACAGCATACTAATTATAGGAT
>NC_047651.1:807591-903722 GCF_902201215.1 Prunus dulcis
GATCAAAATCAATCTGGCATACTAATCCCAGCTTCAATTGGCCAAGCATGGGAAGAAAGAATGCCCTCTTGCTGGCATCGAACTGGTTGTAGGCCAAGAAAAGTATATAGAGTAGAAACTGATGCATTATCTAGACAATGATGAACTATTGAATGTATGTTTTAACACAAGCAATTTATTTGCAAATATTAAATATATTAGAATTTTATAGCTTATAACATGTGAAGGTATCTGAGCGAAGAAAAAAGACTTGTACAAGCACCACAAAATCAAAAAAAATCAAAGAACCCAACCATTTATCTTTAGTACATTCCATTTCTTTAACCCAGCATAGGTAGAACAGGCAAGGGCTTTTGTCAAACAAATAATGGTGGGCTTGACATTCACATTGAGAGGTAAAAGGGCCTTTGTTTCCATTCTAGGTGAGATCAATGTCACCGGCGGATAGCAAGCAAAACCTATGAATTATAATAAAAATAAAAAGAGTATGGTAAAAAATAGATGAACTAACCACCACAATGGTGCAAATGGATTATTTAAGCTAAGTAGATGAATTAAAGTTGTTAAGATGAGGCACTTTCTAGTTGGATGATATTAGAAAAAGTATATACATAGATGCGCCAATAGTGTAGGCATGGTCTTTTCTTGTTGATCTTGTTAACTCTATCCAGGTGTGTATGCATGGTTTTGGTCCTCCTTTTTTGGAATATACATATATTGCAGGGTGTGGAGGAGGACAGCAATACTACAAACAGTTTAGCACGTTCTAGATAGAGATTTAGTGATGAATATTCTCAAGGCTAAACAGCTTACTAATTATAGAATATAAAGCTAAACTAGAATGCAACTGTGTATAAAAATAGTTAGTGATTGGTTGGATAGTTTGATGGTGTTGAGCCTTCCCAATTGGACTATAAATTGGCCTCAACTCAAAATGGAGTTGCATCATCCTTCCAAAGGAAAAAAACACAGAGAATAAAATAACAAAGTGGAAGGAAAATCAAGATGGCTATGAAATTAAATTTCTTGGCAATGCTTTTGTGCTTATTGTTAGCATCTACCCCTAAAGCTCATGCTAGTGTGTTTGACGTGACGAGTGCAACATACGGTGCAAAGCCTGGCTCTGATGTCAGTACGGCCTTGGCCAAGGCTTGGAGTGATGCATGTGCATCGCCATCCGCGAGTAAAGTTGTTGTTCCGAGCGGGACATACAAGTTAAAAGAAGCAAATTTCAGAGGCCCCTGTAAGGCTCCTATTGAGATGCAAGTTCAAGGCATATTGCAGGCTCCAGCAGACGCTGGCCAACTCACACGACCGGATACTTGGGTTGGTTTTCAGTACATTGACATGCTCACCTTATCAGGTGGTGGGACTTTTGATGGCCAAGGAGCACTTTCTTGGAATCAAAATGACTGCCACAAAAACAAAAATTGCAAACCTCTTCCCGTTAATCTGCGGTTCGAATTCCTCACAAATTCCAAAGTTCAGGACATAACTTCACTTAACAGCAAATTTTTCCACATGCATGTTTTTCGGTGCAACCATACTACATTTCAACAGCTTACCATCACAGCACCTGACGAGAGCAGAAACACAGATGGAATCCATATCGGGGCTTCGACTGCTATCAACATTACTCATTCAAAGATTGGAACTGGGGATGACTGTATTTCTATTGGTGATGACTCCCACGAAATCACAGTGACTGATGTTACTTGTGGGCCAGGCCATGGAATAAGCATTGGAAGCCTTGGAAAATATAAGGAAGAAAAGGATGTGACCGGGATCATAGTTAAGAACTGCACCCTGACTAATACGGAGAACGGTGTGAGAATCAAAACATTTCCAGATTCTCCTTCGCCTAGCACTGCCTCGAGTATACACTATGAGGATATTATCATGGTTAATGTCAGTAACCCTATCCTCATAGACCAATTGTACTGCCCATATACTCAGTGTGAACAAAAGCCTCCGTCAAAAGTAAAGATCAACAATGTCAGCTTCAAGAACATTAAGGGCTCATCTTTCACTCCACTTGCAATCAAGCTTGTATGTACCACGGGCATACCGTGTGAGAATGTGGAGTTGACTGACATTGATCTCACCTACGGTGGAAACAAAGGCCCTCTTACCTCTATGTGTTCTAATGTCAAGCCCACAATTACTGGCGTGACAAAGGCTCTTGGTTGTGCTACATCGTCCTTGGCACCTCTTCCTTTATCCAAGAAGTAGAAAGCACTAATTAATCTTCTCTATACATAAATTGCTGTGTTATACTTTGCTTTTGTGCTACATGTTCTCTCCTTTGTCCAAGATAAATGAATACACAACACAATTTTCATCAAAGCCAACAGGATTTAGAACCCTCTTATACCATTGTTGACCTGTTTGATCCCAATTTTCATCATCGAAAACTTCCCTTGTGAATTTGGCAATAACACTGCTTGATATTTCTCTGTCTTATATAAAAAAAACAATCGATGGACCTTTCCCGCCAAAATTTTGTCGGGACTATTGAAGTGGAAGGGGATGCACAATATATTATTACTGCTCTTGAGAAAGATGGGGGGGATTTGCATGTGTGGAAGGTCACCTTTTTAAAGAAGCTAAGTGCCACACACATTCTCTCTCTGGTGAGATGGCGATATAGCTCCATAGAATGTAATAAGGTGGCTCACTCCCTTGCTAGGCATGCCTTGTTGTTAGATCAAGAATCTTTTGGTCAGAGGAAGAGCCTCCATGACTTAATTACTTCATTGTTATTGGATAATACTCCAAGTTTATCAAATTAATGAAATCTTTTACAATATTTTAAAAAAAAAAGGGGGAGGGTGAAGCTAGAAAACAATTTTTAGAGGGACCAAGAGTGTGAATAACTTAGTTTGGGGGCCATTACATAAATCTTTTACAAATTCTTCCATGATAGTAATGTGCAGACCGTCCGGATAATCTTCAATTAATATAATGGAAGGATCAAAATCAAGCTGGCATACTAATCCCAGCTTCAATTGGCCAAGCATGGGAAGAAAGAATGCCCTCTTGTTGGCATCAAATTGGTTGTAGGCCAAGAAAAGTATATAGAGTAGAAACTAATGCATTGTCTAGACAGTGATGAATTAGTGAATGTATGTTTTAACACAAGCAATTTATTTGAAAATATTAAATATATTTGAATTTTATATCTCAGAGCATGTAAAGGTATCTGAGCGAAGAAAAAAGACCTGTACAAGCACCACAACATCAAAAAAACAAAAAAACAAAACAAATCAAAGAACACAACAGTTTATCTTTAGTACTTCCCATTTCTTTAACCCAGCATAGGTAGCACAGGCAAGGGCTTTTGTCACACAAGTAATGGTGGGCTTGACATTAACATTGAAAGGTAAGAGGGCCTTTGTTTCCATTGTAGGTGAGATTAATGTCACCAGCGGATAGCATGCAAAACCTATGGATTATAAGAAAAATTAAAAGAGTATGGTCAAAAATAGATGAACTAACCACCACAATGGTGCAAATGGATTATTTAAGCTAAGTAGATGAATTAAAGTTGTTAACATGAGGCACTTTCTAGAATGCAACTGTGTCTAAAAATAGTTAGTGATTGGTTTGATAGTTAAGATATTACATAATTACAAAAAAAGAAGGCACTGGTATTGTGCCCTTTTGGTTGGCGACCGGTGAATGTCTTCACACAACTTGTTATTTATCTTAATGGGTGCGTCAGCAGGCTTACATCCAAGCATTCTTGTTTCAGTGAGTAGATTCATCACATACTTTTTTTGAGACATAAATGTACAAGTATAACCGCGCGGCTATACCCTTTAAGTACTAATATATTTTAATATTACAGCTGCACGACTATACTATTAAAATATTTGGACATATTAAAATATTCGAACATATTAAACTAAAACTAATTTTGTACAAAATAAAATTAAAAACAAAGTCCACAATGTAATTTAAAATAATTAATTACAATTTATTAAGTGATATGTGAAATTAGTAAAATATTTCATACTACTCATTTACTAAATAAATAATAATTAAAGTAATTTAAAAGGGTAAGATATTATTTAGTTACAAAAAAGAAAACCATTTTATGTAGTATAACCGGCCGCTATATTCTTGACATATATTTGAATATTTAAAGAGTATAGCCGTGCAGTTATACTTTTAAAATATTCAAATATATTTTACATGTTTTCACACAACTTGTGATTCATCTCAATGGGTGTGTCAATAAGCTTACATCCAAGCATTCTTGTTTCATTGAGTAGATCCATCACATACTTCCTTTAAGACAAAAATATACCAGTTTTTGACCTTGCTAGTTCAAATTCCAAGGAAGTCTTTCAGAGTACATAAATCTTTCATCTCCAATTCCTAAGACAAATACTTTTGTAGCTTATGATGCCCTCCTATGTCGTTCCCAGTTACGACCATGTCATCCACATAAAAAAATTAATGCTGTTATATTTCCTTCATCACGCTTCAAGAACAGGGTGTGATCTCAATTACTTTGAGTGTATCCAAAATTCTTCATGGACTTAGTAAATCTGTCAAACCATGCCTTAGGAGATTGTTTTAACCCATATAATGACTTTATGCGCTTGCAAACTTAATTTTTCTTTTTAGGAGCTAAATTACAACTTGGTGGCAAATTCATGTATATCTCTTCTACCAAGTCTCCGTGTAAGAAGGCATTTTAACATCAAACTGATGTAGTAAACAATTTAGATTTGTTGCTAGAGATAGTAGGACTCTGATAGTGTTGATCTTGGCTATTAGGGCAAAGGTCTCTTGGTAGTCCGCCATATCTCTATTTGTTCCCCTTCGCCACCAATCTAACTTTATATCTTTTAATAGATCCATCTGCTCTGAGTTTCACAGATAGATCCACCTGCATCCCATTGTCTTTTTTCGGTAAGGTAAAGGCACGAGCTCTCATGTGGCATTCTTCTGGAGAGCTTGCATTTGTTCATTCATGGCTTCTTTATATTTTGAGTCTTCTAATGCTTCAGTCACACTATTGGGGACAGATATATCTACCAAATGCTTCACATAGTATACATGTGGCTCTAATAATCTGCTTAGAGATATATAATTATTAATGGGGTATTTTCCTTTCGCTTTAAAATCTGCTTCATACTGTACTCGAGGTTTACCACGGTTCTTCCTTTCTAGAATTTGGTATGTAGGGGTATATGCATCTTTTATGCTTTCTAAAATCAAATCATTATGGTATATTTCATTAGTGTTATTAGTTTCCAGGGTAGATGTTATATGAATGACTTCCTTAGAAGGTGATTGGCATGGTACTAAATTGAATGTGGGTCCGAAACGGGTAAAATCTCATAAAACAGTTTAACTTCCTCCTCATGATTTTGGCAGCTTGGAGTTGACCGATCATTTTCCACTGGTGATCAGTCATTTTGACACAGAGGCTTAATGTTCGATAAAGGAGGACAAAGCTACAGGTCGTTTTGACACAATGGCTACGCTTGTGAAGGAATAAAGGGGGCCAACCAGTCGTGTGGGAGAGGCGACCGGTAGCTTTGAGGCAGAAACACCTTATGTGCACGAATAAAGGGAGGCTACCGGTTGTTTTGAAGGGTCTACATGTCACTTTGATGCTGAGCCTCTTCCGTTGTGAAAAAGTCCAGAAAAGTCGTGGTGTTTGGCTTTAGATTCTCCTCTTGTGCTTTTGAAAAATATATGTTGTGTTCGAGAAACACTACATCCATTGAGGTATAGACCTTCTGACTTGGAGGGTGATAACACCAGTAGCCTTTCTGATTAGGGGCATATCCAATGAAAACACACTTTTCTACGCAGGGACTGAATTTGTTATGTTGGTGATCAGGTAAGTGTACGAATACAACACTGCCGAAAACTCATGGTTCAAGGTTTGGGGTGGGAGGTATTTGGAGATGGTGGTGAGGTATTCGAAGAGGAGTTTGGGAATTCAAGATACTTGAGGGAATCCTATTTATAAGGTAAGCTGCATAAAAGACGGTTGCGGGAAAGAAATCTCTTCGCAGTAAGTGCTTAGCATCCTAATATCTTGCACATGGAGACTAATACTTCAAGGAACCGATACCACATTGTTGACACAATCAATGATGAGTTTGGAGTCTCCTTCCACAAAAATCTTCTGCCAACCATTATGGAGAGCATGGGCCAGGCCGTCCCGAAGAGCCAAACACTCCACAACTGTAATAGACACCTGACCCGAGTGTTTAGCTCCAGCTAATCTAACATTACCATTCCAGTCAGGGATCACAAAATCAGAAGCAGCCAAGTTACCACACACCAAGCCATCAAAATTCACTTTAATCCAGTCAAGAGGTGGAGACTTCCACTTGATGGCAAGCACACCATTAGGCTTCTGAGGAGGGCAAGAGTTGATTTTCCGGTAGTCCAACCCAATGTGACCAGCCACATTAAGGGCTCTTACCGGGTGGGGGGCAATATCTTTAAAAATATAATTGTTCCTGGCTTCCCAAATCTGCCAACTGAGAAGAGCTTTTGAAAGAACACGGGCCATCTGCAACCTTAGTATGAGGTAACAAAGCCAACCACTCGATGCCATCAAAGTTTTGTTGAGCAATATTGGGGAAGATAGACGTGCACCTCCAAATATTAACTGCAAACTGACATTCAAAAAATAAGTGGTTAATAGTCTCCATATGATTATTACAGAGAGGGCATTCTGGAATGATATTAGGTAAGAATTTGTATAGATGGCTTCTAACTTGCAATCTTTTCCGAATGAGTAACCAAGAAAAAAGCTTGGCTTTGGGAGGCAGAGTTAAACTCCACATTTTCTTCAACAAAGAAGCCTTAGGGTGGCATAGCTCATCCTGTAACTGTAAATTGTAGGCATATTTGATAGAGAACTTCCCATTAGGGTTGGGCCCCCAGATTAACTCATCCTGAAGAGGAGATAAAGGAGAGGAATGATGAGAATTTTTTCTACAATATCTTCATCGATCACTTGAATGAGATTGTCACGTTGCCAAACCTGATTTTGAATGAAATCTAACATTTTAACATTCAAATTGAGGTTATTTCTAAGAAAGACTGGAATTAAATCTAACAACGGAAAAGGAAAGACCCAATTAGCAGTCCAAAATGGAATGGATTGACCATTACCAACAATCCATCTTCCTTCGTGGAGCACAGAACGCTCATCAAGGATGGCTTTCCAAGTCGAAGAATGCGAAGTCTTTTTTGCAACCGAGAGGAAGCAATCCTTCTTTAAGTATTTCTTGACCATAATCTGAGCCCACCAATTAGAAGAATCAGTTAAGCAAATCCAACCTAGCTTTGCTAAAGCCGCCTTATTAAAGTGCGTAGCAGATCTGACCCCGAGACCCCCCTAAACTTTGAGACAAACAGATGTCTTTCCAAGCAACAGGGGGGACTTTACAACCATTACCCCAGAAGAAACGTCTACAGCAGGAATTCATTTCCTTGCAAACTTCTTTTGGGCATTTGAAACAGGAAAGAGTGTGGTTTGGGATACCTGAAACACTAGCCTTGATTAAGGTGAGAAGACCAGCCCTAGATAAAGTTTGGGCCTTCCAACCGGCAAATTTGGAACATATTCTATCATCATCTTGGAATTTGTTGCGTCATTCCAAAAAATAATATTGTGTATGCCAAGGTAACGACCTAGAGTGGTCTTATGTTGTATCTGCAAGAGGTTGCTTAGAGCATTTCTAGCTTGAGAATGGACATTACCAGAAAAATAGACGGTGGACTTATGTAGGTTGATTTTCTGTTCTGAAATTTTGGAGAAATTTTCAATAAGTAATTGATATTTCTAGCAGCCACAACAGTTGCCCTTGCAAAAATAAGACAGTCATCTACAAAAACCAGGTTATAGATCCGGTTGCCTCCATGGGAAAAGAGGAGACCCACATTAGTTATAGGATTTTGAGCAAGAATATTAAATTGCCTAATAAAAGGCTCCATGCATAAAATAAAGATGTAAGGAGATAAAGGATCTCCTTGGCGAATTCCTCTAGAAGCACTAAAGTGTCCATAGGGAGAACCATTAATCATCATGGAGAAAGAAGTGCTAGAAACACAATTCATAATACGATCACACCAATCAATGCTAAAGCCAAATTGAGACGGGCAACCTCTAATGTACTCCCAATCAAGCAAATCATAAGCCTTTTCAAGGTCAAGTTTGATAGCCCTAGCACCCCGAGAACCTTTCTTACGCTTAAAATCATGGAACAGCTCATGAGCAATAAGAATATTGTCAAAAATGGATCTCCCTAAGGCAAAGGCTCCCTGGTTTCTGGATATGCACTTCTATAGAATAGGCCTCAGTCGACTAACAAGGATTTTAGTGATGATCTTATACGAGACATTGCATAAACTAATCGGCCTAAAATGGTTAACAGATTCAGGAGAGGCTACTTTAGGAATGAGGGCTATATTAGTGTGGTTAATGTCCTGTAGGGGAATATTATTGGAAATAAAATCATTGACTAGGTTTTTCACCATGTGTTTAGTGTTGTCCCAGCATTTCTGTATATAAAAAAAGGGCATGTAAGCCATCAGGCCCAGGAGCTTTAAGTGGCCCTATACTCTTAATAGCACACTCTAATTCAAAATCTGAGACAGGAGCGAAGAGATTCTCATCATCTGAACTGGTGACACAAGGCTCAATCGCTTGGAGGAATTCAGACATCAAGTGATGGTTGGGGGCCTGCTCAGCCGTAAATGTAAGCTTAAAAGCCTTAATAAAAGCATTAGGAAGGACATCACCCTCAACCCAAAGACCATCAAGATCCCTAATTCTAAGGATTTGATTACGTTTTCTTCTTATGAGGGCTTGAGTGTGGAAATATTTGGTGTTTTTGTCACCCAACTGAAGCCAGTTAGTTCTAGCTTTTTGGGCATAGAAAACCGGTTCTTGATCAAGCAAAAGTTTTAACTTCGTGTTTAGATTGAAATCTTTGTCTAACAGAAAAGGGTCGTAGGGGTTTTGAGCCAACTGCTCTTGGATTAAAACTAAGTTTTCTTGGGTAATTCTAAGTTTTTGAAAGAGGTCTCCAAACACGAGAGGTACATCAACATCATCAAGAAAATATGATTTCCCTCCAAACCAGAGCCACAAAGCGCCAATCAAGATTTGACCTTTTTTATATAAAAAATCCTACAAAGTAAGAAAAAACAAAAACAAAAAAGGTAGAGGAGCCCGCTTTTCAATGTAACAATGATTCAAGACTATCCGTAGTTGAATTGACCAAAATAGAAAAGAAATGGAGAAAGAGATGACTATTCAAAGAATTTTTTCCATGATCACGAAAGCCAACTCGTTTATTGCGAGGGTGATAGCTGTTTGTCTCTTGCAACAGTACTTGGTCATCATGTTGGAAATTAAATTAGAATCTTAAATCCTCATCTTCATCTTTGTAATTGATGAGCCCAGAATAATGAAAGGCTTGTATAGATCAATAATGTGAACTGCAGGCATAATATAACTTTAGCATTCAGATCGGTTATCGGCCAGAACAATCTACGTGAACATAAGCAAAATGTTGGCCGCCTCTTCTAGACTGATGCATTAATCAACAAAATGCATATAGTGAAAATGCCATTTGTTCTGCTCAATAAATATCTTTGATGAAAAGAAAGATGATAAACAGTGATTATTAATTAATTCACAAAACAGACTTCAGATACAAATTTAATTCCAAATTATACTATCAAAATCTCCTTTTACCCCATAAGGTAGTTCAACTTCCAATTAACTTCAGACAACCATCTCACAGATATAGCACGGTATAACCAATCCTTTAGTAATATGCCTTCCGTGGATTGTTCTGCAACCCAAAAAGTCCAGAAAACGCATCAGAAAGTCAGAGATGACAAGAAGATGAGAAAATTTCTTTATACTTCTAATGCCAAACATGGAAAAACACACAAAAGGAGAACAAGGTAATTACCAGAGGATTGGGTCTGTATCGGTAACCAAGCATCATCCGCTTCTTATACTGCTCATATATATCATCTTCAGGAGTCACTTCTCCGGGTTGTTGAGCACCAACCCCCAGATTGTCTTTCTTCACATTACCAGCCATTATTGGATCAGAAATTCCTCTTCTAGAGCTCCCCAGACCCTCACCTGAGAATTCACTTACATCATTAGGTTTCTCCCTTTGAAAAACATCACTAGGTTTCAGCGGGAGAAAGGACTGATCGCTGAAAATTCTGGCAATAAATTCAAAGAATAATCTATTTTCTAGATACCATTACGAGAGTTTATGACCAACCTTCTTTCCAACCCATTTTAGACAAAAGTTTATGACCCACATTATCCGCCTGGATTTTTGCCCTATCTGCAGCTTCTTTGGCAGCTTTCTGTGAAGCTGCATCATTACAAGCAGCCATAAACTTCTCCAGCTCTTCTTGTGGGATGTAATCACCCATGTGATGACCTTTTTTAAGAGAAGGTGCTGTTAAGAAAATAGGAAGAAAAAAACATCTTGAGACCATGTATTTTCATCTATCTGACCCAAAAATAGAGCTAAAATATAAAAATGTTTCCGAATAACTATATGCAATTTCTGGTTTCCATCAGTAACAAATATGAACCTTGAAGAGAAGCAGGTGGGGGCATTTCATCTTTCGATTGTTTAGGTTGTCTCTTTCTCTCTTCCTGAGCAGCCTTTTTCACGTAGTACTCCATCATGGCAATAGGATCTGCACCTGTTGGTGCAGTGAGCTCACCTATGATTGCAGGTACAAGTAGTAAATTCAGGACCAAGCAGAAAAACCCAATCAGTAGTCCCTAAATAGTTCAATGAATACAACAGTACAAATACAGAGGTAGAGAAATCCAGACATTCCAGCAAAGGAATTACTGGCACAACTGTGTTTAAATTGTCTAACAATATAATATAGCCACTACAAAACGTAAGCTTACAAAAAATAAAAAACACCAGCAGAATTTGGGTTTTAGAAAGTGAATCACTATAACAATATGCTCCCCATCACATACCAAATTACAAACAGATTATGTAGTTGTTTCTGAATACATGAACTGAAACATTAACCATATCTAAAAAATCGAAGGGGGCAAAAAACACTGAAAAGCAACAGAAGATGTTATATCGTATACCTGTCCTTCCCTCAGTGGCGTCATATAAAGCAGAGGCAGGAGTTTGATAATTTGGATGCTTCAAAATAGACCTTTGGGAACTACTTGTGGATTTGGAAGCGGACGTGTTTGTACCTCCTACACACAGTAACAACCCAAAATTTGAGTCTTAAAAGAAACTAATTTTACAGAATAAGGGCAACAACAGTTAAAGAAGATTGCTAAGGAGTGATACATATCTACAAATAATATTCCAGATTTATATATTATGGATCACAAAAATGGATATCAAATCTCAACAGTGGGAAGAATACTAGGAGTCCTAAGCACATAAGGACATCAAAGAGAGCCCACCACCCATTGACAATCTGATAGTGTTAAATTTCTCAAGACCAAGTAGAATTCAATCAAAACAGAGATTTTCAAGAAGTAACCGTAATAAAACCAAATTTTAAAACCTATGCTAAATTATTAGGCCATGGGAAGGCACACAAAAAAAAAATTTACACAAGATTTATAATTTCTCATCAATGAAAAAGCTGTTCAAACAATAGTGTTGCACAATCCAGGCAAGAACTCTCAATATTGCAGAAAAAAAAGGTTCAAACAAATCACTTTCAGTAAACAAAAGTATTATATAAGATATTAAGCAAAATCTAGGTTCATCAGCCTATCATGGACAAGGAATGTTAGGAGGTCTACAACTGTAACAAGCAGGAATCAAACTGAAGAAAGCTATATATATTTCAGTGAAAACAATCAATACTGGTGGAAATATGAAGCCAAAAAAAAAAAAAGACTGCAGCCGTTTGCTGTATATTAATACAGTCTGAAAAATCAGAAGTTCAGTAAACTATCGGTAAAAACCAACCCAGAGTGACACAAATTGTACCAATATACCAAAATTGGCTCATACTACCAATACTACAAAAATTACAGTGAAATATCAGCAGCATAGGTGACAAATAAAGCTTGCCCCCTATCAAATGTCGGTACCACTATTTGGCTGAAATTTTGGCCGATCAACCGAAACTAAAATCCTAATCCTTTGTGACAAGTACAAATACACTCACATCACAGATTTACATGCACAAATACTAACCATTACGAGATGTTTGAGAATCGATGATCTGTTGCAGGACTTTCTCCTCAATGGCAAGCTGATACTCATAATATTTGTAATCAGCACAGCTCTCGTCAAATAAAAATCTGCAAACAAAATAAAATGCCAATGCATAGAGCATATGAGCTACCATAAGTGGCAGGAAGAGCCAAACCAGAAAATACAATAAAGAAAATGATACCCAAAACCTATATCCATAGTGAATCATTCTCCTTTTGCATTTCATAAATGACAACAGACAGATTGGACATAACAGAAAAAATAATTGAGTTTAAACTTCATAATGTACTTACTTGAAAGGGGTATCTCCTGGATTTCTTTGACGTGTAATATGCTCAAATTTCCTTCCATGTCTAGCCACAAAACTTGCTAGTTTGTCAGCAACTATCTTCACTGTTGAATCATTTGGGGAAGGTGGTGCTGCATATCACTTATAAAACTGATTAATACCGAGAGCATGAACAAGGGAATGCAAATTACTCTTGTAGCAGGCGTGCCACATATTCCAATTCTTTCATTGAACATCTCTTTCCACCAATGTTGATAGGAACTTAAGGAATAAGCTGCATTCATGAGACAAGAAATATTCAAGAATGTTTTGTCCTCTTCATCCACACCACTTCAAGAGTAGAGAAGACAATTACTGAGATGATTTTCTCAATAACAGGGTATTTACCGGAGGGACAATTTCGATTTACTTCAATTATTTTTATTGGCCTAAATTTACTTCATATTTTAAAAAAGGATTCAGAAAGATAAGAACACCTAACAGTCCTCCTACACATCCCTTTTTCTCAACTAGCAAACCAAAAAGAGTGGTAAAAAGGCTCCTGATACCACATATAAAGAAAAAAAGTTCACTAGCCCTTTCTGGATACAAGAAATCCATCAGACTGAGAACATTGGCTAGACTCCAACCCATCTTACAGATGTGAAGAAAACATTAAACAAAATCTCATCTTGGGGAAGAGATAAAACATCAACATGAATCACAAAAATTAAAGAATAGCAACCAACAGCCAATACCGTCGCTTCATATTTTATGACTTCAAAATCATAGAAGCAGAGAATGAGATGCAGGATTTTTTATTTTTTTAACACGAGTCAAGAAGAAAATTTAGGGTTTAGGGTAACTATTTACAATGAGGTGAAAGGCAGGAAAAAGTTTGTATGATAAAGGAGCAGTTGAGTTAAATTCAACAGTTCAAGCATCAGGAGTAGATATATGAAAAAAAAAATCACTTTCTGCCATACATCATTGTCTGTAGAATGCAATATACATATCTTGTGCAAAATATGAAAAACTTGCTAAATAACCCGTGGATAAAATTATTGGAGAAAAAGCAAAAGTCGATGTCTCAAATTATGTTCTAAAAAATCAACTGAAACTGTAAACACCGTTCACTGCAATCAACCAAGTTAAAGGATATGCATAAAAGCAGTAATTACCAACATCCACTTGTCCAGGTGATTCCTCTGAGGCATCTGGCTGACCCAACTTTTGTCGTTTTGTTGGTGCATCGGCTGAAAAATTTGCAGCATCTGCTTCATCTTCATCCTCATCTGCACCTAACTTAACAGGAGGTGCCACAATCTTTGACTTCTGTTTCAAGCTGAAAGCAAGTTTGCCACCTGAAGCAGCAGCTGCGGCCTTGCGTGTATCATTAGGCTTCAGTTCAGCACTGGTTTTACCAGTGGTAAGGTTAGGAGTCAAACTCCCTGACACAACTTTACTTGGTGTAGACTCGTCTGCTATAGGACCCTTATCTTTCTCCTTCTCTTGTTGAAGTTGTTTGAACCTTTCCATGAATGAACCATCATTAACAAAGAGGCTAGGAGTCACTCCTTTGTCCATTGGAAAATATCCAAGTTTGCTTAGGCTGTTAACAGGAATTCACTGTTTGACAAGTAAGCTTTCAAAGAATTTAGACATTGAAGTGATTCTTTTATCTGATCTTTTCAATTTTTTGTCTATTAATATACAGCATTGTATGAGATAATTTTTACGTCTTCAAAAGCAGATTATAACTCGAACGATGAAAAAAGGAAAAAAGAAAAAAAGTGAGATAATCCCACATTTTGGCAAAATGCTGTGAATGGGCCTTGGTTTCAGAAACAACCACACTGCTTATATCCACACAGCTTTATGAGTGGGAAGTTCAAAAGCAGTAGATATTCCGAGAGAAATTTAAAATAAATAACTGGATCTACTGAGTCAGAAAACTGATGCCAATTCCCAGACCTCGGGTGATATTTGTTCAATCACTTATATAAACATCACAAAAGTAAAAGAAACTGATGTAGATGATACTTGATCTCCCAAAAGTTTAAGTGATTGAATGGATGGTACAAGAGAATAATCTTCTGCACACCCGTGTTCAACGAAACTTAAGCTAACAATCTTCATGATTAGAAGGTAACAAAAAATGTCATCTTAGAAATATTAATACATAATCCCAGGTTTCGCGACCATAATAGGAATACAACTTACTCAGCGGCACCTTCCACCACTTCCGTATTCAATTTTGTTTGTCTAGTCTACTATTAATTTTCCTTTAATCTAAATAAAAAATCTATATTTCAAGAAAACAACCAAATTAATCACCATAGCATTGTTGAATTCAATTAGGCTCAATAATCAACACAATCCTATTATGCACCTTGCATACATACGAATCTAGCCAAACTGATATAGCAAAACACAAACCCTAAAACCAAAATCAAATTTCAAATTAAAATCATTTTGCCTCTCCATCTAATGCAAAAAAGCAAACTTCAAACCCCAATTCGCCACAGCAGTACCAAACACAGAAAACCACCACGAATCAATCCGAAAAAGCCAAAACGAAACGGAATCAATAATGGAGTAACCAACTGTAAACTAACCAGAATGAACAGATTCAATTTCAGATCGTTGATCTTCCTCCGATTGGTCAATTGGAAACACGATTTGCCTAATTAGGGATTGGAATCCGAGACCCTCTCTCTCTTTGCTTAGAGAACGAGAAAGCGAAGACCGCTTGGCTTTTTAGCACAGGGTCGTGCTCCTTATGTAGGACTTAATTTACGAGTACGCAAGTGTTTTTTTTTTTTTTTTAAATTATTATTTTTTTGTTTTGCCAAAGTATCCTAATTTTATTCGATTCAGAAAGTTATGAAAACATATTCTACCAAAAAATGTATTTAAGATTTTTTTTTTTTTTTTTTCATACATGGCTTAAGCCAAATTGACTGCATTTGCGTTAGAATCCCCCTCATGTAGTTTGGATTAGTTAAAGAAAAATATTTTTCTCATTACCCGGTAAATAGGAGCTTTTACATTCCTGTCAGTAGCAGTGTGACATGTATACAAAAAAAAAAAAAAAAATTTGTGTTTTTGATGAATTATTTTCACATATGTATCAAACTGTTATTTGCATGAAGGTAGAATATCTCCTTACCGATAAGGAGGCAAGTAGTGTCCTTAGTTTAAAGTAAATTATCGCTTGTATAAAAAAATGTATTTAAGATTTTTAATTTTGGCTTTTATTATGAAAATGTTAAAATGGACTATATTTTAAGTTGCATAAATACGATAGTTGATGTGTTTTACTCTAAATATCGTTTATAAAAATAAAAAATAAATAAAAAGTGGCCCTATTTCTACTCATTCTATTTTCTCGTTTGTGAGTGCTTTTGGAGCAGCAAAAAGCGCTTCTAAATAGATGAAAGAGCTTCTGTCTTTTAAAAATGGTGTGTGGCAAAAATTGCAAAAGCGCTTTGGGTGAGATCCAAAAGCACTTGGAGTGGTTTTGGAAGAAGCACTTGAGAGGTACTTCTTCTTAAAAGCACTGCATGACAAAAACAAGGGAAGGACTTGGCTCCCTTTAATGAAACTTTTAAATGCAGAAAATATCCATATTTCATTTCTTTCTTCTTCTTTTTTCTCTCTTTTTCTCTCCTATTAAAATCAAAACACTATCCGCGAAAGGCCAACAGACGCAAAAACCTATCATACTCCAAAACACCCATGGAAACCCTTAAGCTTCTATTAATCCATCATTATCTTTACATTTCACAACTTTTTTAAGTCGTGTTTTTATTTTGGGATCCTATGAATTTTTATTTCCTATGCTTATTATAATATTTTGGGAAGACAATTTTAAATGTGACATCCAAACGATAAACTACTTCTTTGTAGAAGAGCTTATGTCATAAGTGCTACTAGCATAAGCGCTTCGAGAAGAAGCACTCCCAAACGAGCCCTTACTCTCAACAAATTTTAAAGAACAGTAATTAGTGGAAATGCTTAAAATAAAAGGTCCCTTCAAATAACAAACCAAACCCAAAACATAGGACAAGAGGCCCAAACAAATAGGCCATATCGAAAACATAGAAAGAAGAAACAAAAACAAACAAAAAAAAAAAAAAAACAATGATGCAATCGGCTCATTATGTTACTGTAAGCCCAAGGGAAAAAAGAAAGAAAGAAGAAAAGTCCATGATATGTCAAAAGAAGAATGTCCGAACTATTTAAACATATTTTTAAGTCTCACCAAGGAAAAAAGGGTGATGTGAATCCAAGTACAAGGCAAGTCAATAACCTAGCTAGGGTTTCGTCAAATCTTAGAAGCAGCCGCTGTCAAGGACACCACCAGGTAAGCACACTTGGTATGACATAATAGTTGATAAGAACATATTTGTTGTAAGTTAAGGTATGAATGAATGGCTTAAGGAATTGAATGATTCTTTGTTATGGTAAGTAAAAGACATGGGAAGGTGATCAAGGAGGAACTAATATATATGATTTCTATATGTGCCGCAGATTGCAGACAAGGACGATGGATATAATTCATTACGGCTTGCTACTTCAGATGATGATGTCGTTGCTCTCTCTCAGTGTTGTCTCCATTCCAAGGATTTATATGCTGGATAAGGATACAATAGGGAAGGAACTGGCTGCAGTTGCTGCAAGAATTTTGTTTGTTATATTTACATACAGTACCCCGTGGTCTAAAGTCCTAGAAGATATCATGCAATTGATTGTACAACGACTGTGCGTATCAGATATAGTTCGATGTGGTGCAGTGTGCCGTTCTTGGCAAGCAATGATTAAGAGCTTAGAATAATGTCATCCTGCTCCTGAACTTCCATGGCTTATGCTATGTTCCCATCCCTCCTCCAGCATAGATGATTTCTTTTTAAGTCTAAGTGATGGAAATGTTAGATTCTTTATATGCATGTTTTGGATCTTACACACAATCTGTAATACGTATAAAGATGTGAGGACATACCTGGAGCCATCTTCCTCGAGTACACAGCTTCTGAACTCATCCAATCCGTAGCAGAACAGGAATGGCTCAAGACTTCTGCTCTCTCTCAGAATTTGTTTCAGCTCTCTCTTTATGATGAGAATTGGTTCAGAGAACGTGTCTAATGAGAGCAAGGCCTTAAGCTTATATAGAGCTAGGTCAAGTCGTCTCTACTCATCACCGAGGGCCTACTTGACTAAACTTCCAAGCCCACTTAATCGGTTCACGCAAAAATGAAACAAAATAGGACTCCTTAATTAGGCTCCAAAACCCTTCCTTATTTTACAAGGTTTTGGGCCTCAAGGCGTAACTTAATTAAACTCTTATCAAACTTGATATGACTTAATATCTAGTGCACTGATCTAAATAGGAAAACATAACATTATGAAAACTTATATAAGGGAGAAGGAGAGGGGGAGGGAGAGGGAGAGGGTAAAATGTTTTGGCTCAATTGAGGGATTGTTAATCATGGTTGACAATCAAAATGACTACTTCTTCTGGAATCCAATATCAGGTGACCAATTGATGCTTCCCTCTTTGAAATGCCAGTGCAGCACTAGAAACTGCTCCACTTTGAAATTGGCTGCCTCTTCAGAACCTACAAGAAGAGTAAGAAGAAGCCAACAACAACAACCACCCTGTGTTGTGGTTAGTCTTTGCTCATTGGGTCGTTTAGCTTTTTGCATGCCAACCGATAGATCATGGAACTCAATTGACAAGGAGGGAAAGCTCCATTTTGACGATATAGTTATAGTGCATGGGAAATTATATGCTCCAACAAGGTGGTGGCCAAGGTCATCCTCCGCTTTAATGGTGTTTGACATAATATTCCAAGAAGATGTCAATATTTGTAGCAGCGATTTCATCCCTGGCCAGCCTAGGTACAGGGTTGAAAAACAGGTTTTGCTTCGTTCCTGGCCACATATTCCACTTGTTTTGCCGTGGAAAAATAATAATGACAGATACATTTCCCTAGCACAAGATTATGCATTAATGGAGTTGTTCATGATTCATCATCAGGTAACTTATGACTGTGATTCGGACTACGAAATGTCGAGGCGTCATATCTATTCCGGTAATTGCATAAAACCACCTAAGACAAAAGGATTTCGAGTGTTGAAACTAAATAGTACGAATGAAGGAGGTCCTCCATGGGAAGAGGTTGCTAATCTTGGCGACCGGATATTGTTCGTGAGCAACGTTGGCAACAAATTCATCTCTACCAGCAGTGCTAATAGTGCCATTAACCATGGTGAGAGGCTTGAAAGAAACTGCATCTATTTTGCTTTTGATCATTCTTGTTTACAATCAACATCAAGTGGACATGATTTCGGGGTCTTCTCCTTGGAAAACAGGACCATTAGGCATCTGGATTTCCCCGTGTGTTTTTCTGGTGCTCGACTTCCTACTCGGCCTATTTGGTTCACACCAAATCCTTGGTAGCTAGCTTATTTGATTGTTGAATCTATATGCTTTTGTTTTATTTGGTTTTTTTAGGGATTTGATGCATTCAAAATGAATGCTAATTATAAGTCCTCTATTTTTACCTTGTTTGCTTAAGTAGTATTCATGTCAGACATGATGAGTTTTTAATTATTCAAGAAATTATTACGGGTTCAATTTCCATTATATATTTAGTTGGAACTTGGGTGATGGTTCCATGCATGCATATTCCTAGTTATAGCTCTCTCTTTTTCTTTTTTCTTTTTCTTTTTTTTCTTTTTTTCAGTTTTCCCATCTCACCAAACTTGATCCCACCAAGTTTTATGTATGTATTTTGCAGTCCAAGCTAATTTTAAATATGATAATATCTCCTTATTTTTTCACTGAGCGCAGCTGTAGATTTAATAAAGAATGCAAAAGTGCAAGCAATCCTAGGAGCAGTGTCATGTATGCAAGCAGGCTTTCTTATTTTCCCACGAAGGAAAATAATAACCAAATTATCTTTATTTTAGGAGTTACAATGTGAACCTAACAACCAAGGAGAAGGATGATTAAAGTCCTTCAGCACAGCGAGTGGCAGATCCACCATGGGGTTAGACGACCCCATGACAGCCTTGGAAATGGCTTGGAGGTCCCTTGTTGGCCACATCTGTCTCGTGCTCAAAACATTGCAAAGCAGCTGTAGCTGCACCAAGCGACCCCAACTTCCCCACAGTGTAGATGGCTTTAGAGGTGCCAACAATTGCATTCAGGTTACTGTAGCCATTTCTCAAAGTTTCTAGACCTATTCTAGGAGTGGGTGGTTTTGTGAAAAATCGTTTGAAAAAATCAAATCTGGATGTCATGTCGTCTTGGGTTTTGTGAAAAAGCATTTTTGAAATGAGCGGTTACTGTTGGTTCTTCATCTCTCTCTCAGCTATGTTATTTTCTTTCTACTCAGTTCTTTTGTCTCACATTTTTCTCTCCTCTTCTACTTTCTCTCTCCCCAGTGCTCTCCTCGGCTATGTTCAGTTATGTCCTCTCTCGCTCGCTCGCGAATATAGGTTGGTTCTTCATCTATGTCTCTGCTTCGTTATTTTCTTTCTACTCAGTTCTTTTGTCTCACATTTTTCTCTCATATGCTAGGTTCTCTCTCCCCAGTGCTCTCATCGACTACGTTCAATTATGTCCTCTCTTGCTTGCTCGCAAATATAGGTTGCTTTTTCATCTATCTTTCTGCTACGTTATTTTCTTTCTACTCAGTTCTTCTGTCTCACATTTTTCTCTCCTCTGCTACTTTATCTCTCTCCAGTGCTCTCCTCGGCTAGTTCAATTCTGTCCTCTCTCGCTCGCTCGCAAATACATGTTGGTTCTTCATCTCTCTCTGCTATGTTATTTTCTTTCTGCTCAGTTGTTCTGTCTTACATTTTTCTCTCTCCCCATTGCTCTCCTCGGCTACATTCAATTTTGTTTACTCTCACTCGCTCGCAAATACAGGTTGGTTCTTCATCTCTCTCTCTCTCTCTGCTACGTTATTTTCTTTCTTCTCAGTTCTTCTATCTCATATTTTTCTTACCTTTGCTACTTTCTCTCTCCACAGTGTTCTCTTCATCTACATTCAATTTTGTCCTCTCTCGCTCGCTCGCAAATATAGGTTGGTTCTTCGTCTCTCTCTACTACGTTATTTTCTTTCTACTCAGTTCTTCTGTCTCATATTTTTCTCTCCTCTGTTATTTTCTCTCTCCCAATGCTTTTCTCGGCTACGTTCAATTATGTCCTCTCTTTCTCGCTCTCAAATACAGGTTGGTTCTTCATCTCTCTCTCTCTGCTATGTTATTTTCTTTCTACTCAGTTCTTCTGTCTCACATTTTTCTCTCATCTGCTACTTTCTCTCTCCCCAGTGCTCTCCTCAGCTACATTCAATTATGTCCTCTCTCGCTCGCTAGCAAATACAAGTTGGTTTTTCATTTATCTCTCTGCTACGTTATTTTCTTTCTACTCAGTTCTTCTGTCTCACATTTTTTTCTCCTCTGCCACTTTCTCTCTCTCCAGTGCTCTCCTCGGCTATGTTCAATTATGTCCTCTCTCGCTCGCTCGCAAATACATGTTGGTTCTTCATCTCTCTCTGCTACGTTATTTTCTTTCTGCTCAGTTGTTCTGTCTTACAATTTTCTCTCTCCCCATTGCTTTCCTCGGCTACATTCAATTATGTCCTCTCTCGCTCGCTCGCAAATACAGGTTGGTTTTTCATATCTCTCCTTGCTATGTTATTTTCTTTCTACTTAGTTCTTCTATATCACATTTTTCTCTCCTATGCTACTTTCTCTCTCCTCGACTACGTTCAATTCTATCCTCTCTCGCTCACTAGCAAATACAGGTTGGTTCTTCATTTTCCTCTCTGCTACGTCCTTTAGGTATGTAGAATTCTCCCGATTAAGTGAGAGTCTTATATATAATCCTTAGGTGAGGCCCTATCTCTTAACCGTTGAATCAAATTGGTTAGCTTTTCGATCAAATTAGTTAGCATAATCCAACAATTAAGATATAGAACATCACCTAATATCATGCCCTCACTATAGAATGACTCATTGCATGTGTGTGTGTTTTTTTTTCTTTCTAGAAACCAAGTTGAGGAAACTGAGCCATTTACCAAGTACACCCTCTCATCCAAAGAAAAGCCCCCCAATTCATCAGCTGCCACCTCCAAATGAGTAGTAGCTACCTAAGCTACTAAGCTATAAGCTATTCGATCATTAGTCTTGTTGTATTATCAACTCATGTTAATTTAGTCCAAGTAATTAATCAAATCAAAGTGTGAGGGGTTCGGCTTTTCCCTTTACTGCCTCAAACTTTGTTTGTCTCTTTTCCGATTTTTAACAAGATTTTTTTTGTATGTTGATGAGCAAGACAATAACATTGTATTCGGAAAAAAAACAAATATATATTACAAACTAAATTTGATCATGTCAACGCCCTCTATATGAAGAATTTTTTAAAGAAAAAAAGCGAGAAAACTAATGAAAACCCCTTTGTGGTTTTCTTTTATTATAATTTGTTTTTGGTCGAAAATACTTCATGTAAAATTACAAACGTGTTACATTCAAAATCATATATAAAATGAAGAGATATTTATTCAAAAACTCATTTTAGTATGACATATTATACAAAATCACAATGACGGTTTAGGATTCATTTCAAGGATATTTGGGTTCTTCGTCCTTTTGGCTGATTGTGACGGAAGAGTTTGAGTTTCGTGGGGGTGGTGATGCTCCTAAATATAGTAAGTGATTCTCCTATGTTGCTCTCAACTCGCCCTCCATTCTCCTCAATCTTCTAAGTAACCCATGCATGATTTACGTTTTGGTGTTATGCAATTGAAACAACACCAAACACTAATTTCATATCCAACAAAATCATTTTCTTTACTTCAGCCAATCTATTAAAATGCAAAAATTTACCTGATCCTTGCAACATGCCCCAAACCTTCTTTTAGGATTCAGATCCGTCCATGAAGTCCAACTTTTGATTTTCGACCCAGACTCGCAGTAACGATGGCTGCAATTTGAATATGTAGAACTCTCCGACATTTTACCTTAAGGTGCGAATTGGGACACTGAGCTCGCCTAGGGTTTATTCTTTTGGAGATATCTGACAACTTATGGAGGGAAGTTGACTAGGTCAACTTAGGAGACTTTTGAACTCGAAAGGACACTTTTAACTTTCATTTTGACGAACAAATTGATAGACTTGGACGGTATGACCTAATTGGAACTACTTCTCGAATTAACGGATGCCTTCAAAAAAAAAAAATTCGCAAGACCTAATTGAAACTCGAGGCAAAGTTAAAAACCCTTTTATATAATATGTCATGTTAAAATAGACTTAAATATATACTTATCCCACCCCCTATCTCCTTTTTCTTCCATTCCAACCCTTAAATTAAAGAGTAAACTGTCGAAATCTCCCCAGAATTTGGAGCTAATTTTCAATTTTTCTTTCAGAATAATTGTCCCATTAACTTATAAATTTATAATTCAGTTTTTTGCCTTTTTCTTTTTCGATGTGCTTCGAACCAAAAGAAAATAGAAAAATGAAAAGGAGTTTAAACTGTGTCCACTGTGGAGCAAGGGTAAGATAAAGAAGCAAAGAAAGTGGGAAGGCCATAGCCGCCGAAAGACATAATAAGCCAATGGACGCAAGCGGTTTGAGAATCCTAACCCCTTTCTCTCCTTTCCGAATGCGCTCGACAAAAGCTCCTCTTTTTGGTTCTCTATACTTGGCTCATCTCAACCGCAAAGTCCGCCTCTCTCTGCACTCCACTCGTTTCTCTGCCCTCTGCTCTCTCTGTACTCTCTCTCTCTCTCTCTCTCTCTCTCTCTCTATATATATATATAGAGTATAAATGTAACAATATGTTGTCTTTATTGTCAGTGATTTAATGGTGGGTCTGTGTTTTATTATGGTGCAGCTGATGGGGGCAAAGAGCATGGGGTAGGGGAAGCAGTGAAGGAAGTCTCACAAAACAAGATTCTTCAAGTGGTTCTAGTATCTCCTCAGGTACAAGTACAAATTTTTAGGGTGGCTAACTTAAATTCACAGTTATTTAAGAACTGGGTAACTTTCTTATATAATTTTGCTTTTTGCTTTTCATTATATCGAAATATGATCTAGTGTGTGTATCCATGACTCACTGTGATAAATTGTATCCATTGTTGTTACATTGAGAAGCAACAGCTTTGTTAGTGGAATAATGGGTGGGATGAATCTGTGTTTTGAGTAATTTGTGCACAAGTGGTTTTCTAAATGCATCAAATACTAACAATGATAGATTGAGTAATAACCGTATTTTCGATTCATCAGGGTCTGTAAGCATGATGCTAATTCGATCTTGGATGGTTTAAACCCCCTTGTTAAGAAAATGTGAGGATTAACTCATTTTGTTGTTGGTTGATAATAAGCTCAAAATTCGTAAATAGGTCCGACTGCCTACCTGAGTTTGTTGCTATGGATTTTCCCAATGATGTGTTCCCAATTGTGGGAATGATTATTTTAGTAACCATGGACACTGGTAGGATTACATTGAGAACTTTTCTTTTCGCGAACTCTCAGTTATTTACATGAAAAAAAGGGTATATTGAAATCCTAATTGTGCATGGCACTTCCGCATCTTACCTTTTCTTTTTATATTAAGTTCTTCTAATCTTACCCAAACTATTCGGTTCCTGGAAAATGTGGTGACTCAAAGAGTATAATATGTGTACCCCTTCCTTTAGGTCACGAATCTCTCAATTTCATGAGGCTGGCTCTGAGATTTCTATTGTCCTTGGCAGATTCCTGGAAATACAGGTTGCATTGCCAGAACATGTGCAGCATCAGCTGTTGGACTTCACCTAGTTGGGGTATTTATTGTCTATTTGCGTTCAGTTTCCCTTTAATCTTTATTCCATTCTTTATAGGTGAGATAAGAAAAAAGAAAAAACAATTGTCCTATACTAGTCACTTAACATGCTTTTGTTCTTCATTAGCCATTAGGATTCAAGGTTGATGATGCAAAGTTAAAGCGAGCTGGATTGGACTATTGGCCGTATCCTAACAATTCCTAGTATATGTTAAATATGTTGTTTCGTGTTTCTTATCAAAAGATAATGTTAAGTAGTTAATTTCTTCTGTAACTTTATTGAGTACTTAGTCAAAATAGAATTTCAGAATGATTTTTTTTTTTTTTTAAATCTGTGAATTAGCTATGCACATACATAAAATCTGAAAGCCATGATATTAACGGTTTTATCATTACTGTAAAATTGCACGTCATTTCCTCGTCTTACTTTTGACTCACCCTCCTTTTTTAATTTTCTTCCAAGATACACTTCTAGGCAGCATATTCTGGTTTTGCATGCATGCCTTTGTTTCTTGACACTGCTGAAGTGATCTTGACTGGTTCAGTTCCGTAAATTCCAATTGCCCAATGGCTTTACACAGTTTTACTATGTTTACTTCTTGTATAATCAATGTTCTTGATGCTTTTAATTTCACATGAAAATTCTGCTTATTTTTAACTATTAACTTCCAATTTTAGATATGTGGTTGTTAAAGTTCACAGCTCATGGGCAGAGTTCCAAGACTATTTCAGGCAACAGGTTTGGCCATCGTCAAATGTCAAAGAATGGATTTCAGAGGCCTTTCTCATAGTTTTCCTTTGACTTTTTTTTCCCACTCTCTGTTCCTTTATGACTACAGGATGGTGAAAAGCGGTTGCTCGCATTTACAAAGAGAGGAACAAGTTTTCATTCAGTAAGTTATTGCCATTTCAGTCTCACCGTCCTCAGTATTTTATCCTGATAAATCTTCATAACAATCAAACCAGCAGCGATAACTTTTGTCTGCTCTTTGCTTTTAGGGAGAGAGCTTAATCATTCTTGGTTTGGGTTCCTTGGTAAACATCAATGTTCTGAATCAAACCTGACTTGAACAATGAAATTTTTTTTCTTATGTAGATGTCTTTTATTTGTGACATTGGCCGGTCGATCTAATATGTTATAAATTATCGCAGTAATTGCATTTCATACACTCGATTTTCATTTTTCTTTCCTCGAATCTTTTAGAGTCTGTTACATTTGTCCATTATTCCATTAAACTTGGGAAGAAAGGATGCAGCATGCTCGCGAGCAGTTGGCTGGTAAATTTTGATACTTGGTCACTCACATAGAAAGCGATACTGAATCTCAATGTTTGGTGGTCATTGATGGCTACATCCCATTAACTTTCATGAGATCATGCGAACTGATAGGCCCTCAATTTGACAATAGTCATGCTGCCAAAACACTTTCCACAATATGCTTCTCTAATATTAAAAAAGTGTAAACAGTTTATTCACTTTTCAGACCATAATATTTACTTCTTTCACCGATATGAACCATGGACTCTTGCAGTGTTTGGATCTACTTGGAAATGTCTCAAGATAATCCTCTTTTGTGATAAGAATTTATGTATTTTTTCACGAAGGCTTTGTTGCCTTTCTTTTATATAATTACTCTCTCTTAGCGGAGCGTTGCACACGCTCCTCCAAAGTACTCGTTTACTTTAGTGTGGAGATGTATTTGCACTCCCATACTAAAGCACAGAAGAATACTGGAGAGTGCCATCCGCACTGCCCGTTTCTTGTCATGAAGCTGAAATTTTGGCAACTCTTCTGTTTTTGTTGACATAACACTGTTGGCTGGCCAATGAAATAAGTATTTGAAACTGACTACACTAGTTCAAATTTTCAGGATTTTTCTTACAGAAGAGGTGATTTTCTCATATTTGGCTCAGAAACCTCTGGCCTACCACCTGAAGTCCTCCAAGATTGCAACAGTGAAACATTTGGCGGTGGGACCATTAGGATTCCAATGGTTGAAACTTATGTAAGATGTCTGAATCTCTCTGTAAGTGTTGGCATTGCTTTGTATGAAGCTTCCAGACAGCTAAGTTACGAGCAGCTTCAATTTCCAAATGAAAACTGTATTGATCATGAACAATCATTTGTCTCCGAGGATATTTTTGCCTAATGGATTGTACTAGAATTCATTTACTGTCAACTAGAACTGGAAAGAACATAAATAGAGCATTTGCTAATGTGAATTTTGCAGGACATAGCACTCGATTAAGTTTTAACAGACACAAAAATGATCGAGAAAACCACCTTCTTTTGATTTTAATTTTTTGAGAGTCACATGGTTAAGTGATTATTTGATCCTACCACAAGAGCCTGACTTATGATCGACCACTTCTTCACCCTACCTTGATACTACTTGAACTAGAGAGAGAGAGAGATCATGAGATGTTTCTTTGGGTTTTATCTATAAATATCATATGAGTAAGATTATAGAAAGAAATATTCAAGCACAAATCAGTATGTAACATAGAGCATTTTATCATTGTTTTTGGGTATGCTTCACAATCTAGTCTTATGATCTACAGTGTCTATATATATTTTTTTTTAATTAGGAATGAAAAATTTTCGTTACCATGTTTCGAAATGTTGGGAAATAGTTTTCGTGAAATACCTTTTATTATCATTTGGAATATATGACTGCCACTGATTTCATTTTTCATTGTTCTAAGTTGTTGGTTATTCCAAAAGGTCCAGTTAAATGTGAAGGTACATACAAATGTTTTTTTCTTTGGCATTTGTACAAATGTTTCTTTGGAAATGTACAGAAGAGCGGAGAACCTGCTGCTTGCGTGCGAAGACACCATGTCTTCTTGTTGAACCAAATTGAAAATTTCCATCGAAGTAAAATAGCTTTTTACTCTTTTTCGTGAAGTTGTTTTGGACACAAAATAATTTAGAGCGAAATAATGGTGATCTTTCTTTTTTGGGTTTCTGATGAGGGAATGCAATCAACTTTCTCCATTCTCTTGCACTTAATAAATTTACAACCAAAAACAAAAAACAAAAATTGAATGTCTACACCTATCAAATGCAAAACCCTTCGTCACATTTTTCACAAATTTTTTCCGTTACAAATTTTTAGTCCTAAATCATCTCCCATGTTTGTATAGCAATAGGAATTAAAAGTAAAATATAGAGGAATTAAAAACAAAAGTTGTAGTTTTATTTTATAATATACGTAATCCAATCATAATAGATTGCAATACATGATTTCCAAAGCTATTGGGAAAGCAAACTCAAGAGGGCGAAAAGGTTTCAAATTCCACTTCACGAAAATTTCATACCCGTCTATTATGAAGCAACCGTCACAGCCATGATGATGTCAGATGAACATGCGGCACCACCAGAAGTACCTCAATACTGCAAAAACTTAGGCTCGACCAAACAACTAGCGCACTGCAAGATATTGCTAACGAGGTCGTGCGAATCACGGCCATGTTTCCTCTCAGGTGGCGGGTATAGCCAGGCGGCTATTCTCCGTTTTTAAAAAAAAATTTCAAATAGCCGAGCGGCTATACCTTGTTTTGTTCTTTTTTTAAAATAAATAGTATGGCCGGGCGGCTATACTCCGTGATTTTTTAAAATTGTTCGAATAAACAGTTCCGCCGTGCGGCAATACTAGGTTTTTTTCCTTTTTCTTTTTTAATAAATAGTATAGCCGGGCGGCGAATAAGCCGTTTTTAACATTTTTATTCAAATTAATAGTCTAGCCGCACGGCTATACTCCATTTTTTAAAAATATTTATCCAAATTAATAGTATAGCCGGGCGGCTTCATGTTTGTTTAAAAGAAATAGTATAGATCTATACATATATATATATATACACATATATGTTATTTATATTATATATGTATGTATATATACATATATGTACAATTCAATCATTTCTTTTTCTTTCTTTTTTTACTTTTAGATTGTGTTTTTTCATGAATCATTGCTACTTGAAATCAGAAACAGGACAAGGAAATCCAATGAAATTTTAATACTCCAAATAATAAACAAAAAATAACATAACTTGGAATTTGAGAAATCACCCCCCCCCCCCCCCCCCAACACAATAACAAACTTAAAACTTCCAAATTCGCAATCAATTAGAGCTTAAAATAGTTGAAATACCCCATATTACAATAGATAATAAATATAATATACCTTTTTATAAAACAGAAAATAAAATTAAAAAAATTGAGCCCCCTCGGACAATGAGCCCAGGGCAGTTGCACTAACTACCCCTATCTATGGTCGGCATTGCCCATCAAAAATTGACCCACTCCACTCAGGCAGCCTCCAAAAAAACGTCAGTAAGCCACCCACGCATAACAAATAAAAGTATACCACTAAGCCACCCTTGTGAAAATTCCCAATTTCACCCTTGCATATTGTAACAAATGTGTTAGTAAAAGGACACGAAGATATGACCGTGACACTCAAGTATTTTCTTTTAAAAAGTAATAATTATAGTGTGGTAGTACTAGCATACGATACATTCAAAAAAAGAGGAAAAGCTCATTTCGTTTCTCACCAAACAATACCTCAAGCATTCCAAATAAAGCCATTTGCATTAAAGTACATATATATATATATATATATATATATACACACACACACACATTGAATTTCACTTCACCATCCTCAAAAGCCAAAACGTTGACCATTTTCATCCTAGGCACACTGCAGAGTAGACGAATTTAAATACATTACCCCCGGATGCTCATCACAACTCATCTCCCGGCAACTATAATTTTCTTTACACTCCAAGCCCAAGTACTGCTCTTTGATGAATCAGCAGCACAAGCAACAGGAGGTCAATCTGAAAAAGGAATTGACTTCCATCTCCTTCACTGCCTAACATTGATTGTAAGGTCTTGCGAAAGAGAAGAATGCCTCCTCTCGGATATTGACATTTGCTGCAAAGAGTTGGAGTTTTTGGATCCGCCGTGTCGATGTCCACGATTGATGCAAATGGTGGAATTGCAGAGGTTCTTTACAACGAGACCAAAATGGAAGAAATGCGCAAAAGAGCAAAGAACTTTCCGGCTTTCTGCAACTTAGCACAGACCGAGTGTCCCTCTTAATTTTTCACTTCTTGTGGTTGTCCTATTAATTAAGGAGAATAAATTAAGCTATTTATAAGTCAAGTTTGAGATTTGGTACGTGACTAATATACTTCAAAAGCTGCATGTGTACGAGATAGCTCGAATTTAATTCAAGTTCCTCTCGTTCAATTAATTTTAGCTCATAAATTATAATGTTATAAGATCTAAAACTGAAAGTATTAAAACAAGGGCGGAACTAGGAATTTTTCGAATGGTGGACTAGCTAAATTTTTTAGCTTAAAATCTAATGATATTTTTTAACTTACAATTTCTATAAATTTTTTTTTCTAGAAATAAAAGTATACATTAAATCATATAACCACACTAGTTCATAGCCCTATGAACTAATTTTCAATAAGTTTAGCAACAACAAAAAATTAAGATTAAATGCAACAAAGGGGTTAACACAAGAATAATGGGGAAACTGTCAAGACGACCAAAAAATAATATTTCCCTATTAACAGAGATAATGGAGAAACTGCCAAGAAGACCACAAAACGAGGGCCCCAACCACAAGTGAAAACGGCAAGTTGATGGGCTAAAAACAACATGGGCTACAATAATTTTAAATAAAATTCTTCGAAAAACTACATGGTAGGCTACTGTAAAGAAGAACGCTGAAAGTCCTATTCCAACTCTTTCTCTTAATTATGTTCTAGAGAACCTGATTAGTAAGAGCTTTTTATTACTCAAGTTGCAGCATATGCATGTTGCATGCGTCAATCAAAACCACTGTTTCTAAACCGAAAAAACGAAGAAAATCTCATTTCGTTCTCGCCAAAAAAATCCTTCGAGCATTCCAAAAGCCATTTGCTACATTGAAATTTTACCTCACCATCCTTAAAAGCCAAATACACTGCTTGCCTGGCATCACTACTAGCAAACACCGCAAGGCTTAACCATCAAACCTTTGTATAAGGATGCACGTCAAAATATACATATAAGAGTCATAAATTCATAATGGCAGCTCATCTGTTTGCAAAAATTATAATTAGCTTCTTCACACTACTTCTAGCCCTAGAAGCACAACCAGCAGGAGGTCAATGTAAGAGAGGAGGTAATAAGTACATACACGGCCACCTCTTTCACCGCGAAAGATTGCTGACGGGGGTATGCAAAAGAAAAGAATGCTTCGCCTTGAATGTTGATGTTTGCTGCAAAGAATTGGAGGATTTGGATGAGCCGTGTCGATGCCCTCTGTTGATGGAAATGGTGGAAGCGCAGAGATTATTTTACAACGAGATAAAATTCGAAGAAATGCCCCAAAAAGCAAGGAAGTCACCTGCTTTCTGCCACTTAGCACTGACCGGGTGCCCATAATCCCTCTTAATCTATAGCTTGTAGTTTTGGTATTATAAGTTCAGGAGAACAAAGCTATATAGATGGCCGTCCTATTAATTTGACATCTCTTTCAAATGCCTCTTGTTAAAGTATTCGAGGTAAATTTTAGGGTTAATCGTTTTATTAGTCTTTAAACTTAGACTCGATTTGTATTTGAGTACCTCAATTTTCAAAATGGTTCCCATGGTCCTTTAACTTTAGTTTCGTTTGCACAACTAGTCCCACCGTTGCTTCTGTCAATTTTTTCTGTTAAATGCAGGGGCAAAATGATATTTTTATATTAAAACAAAAAAAAATGAATAAAAAATCATATCTTTAAAATAACAATAAAAGAAAATACATAAATTAACCATTAATTAATTAATTAATTTTGGGGGGAGTAAAAATCGGGATAGAGGAGAAAATGTAGAGTTTAATTTTAATTTTTTATTCATATTTTAATCAATTTTGATACCAAAATACCATTTTGCCCATGCATTTAACGAAAAAGTTAACAAAATTAACGGCAGAATCATTTGTCCTAACGAAAGTGAAGTTAAAGGACCACGAGAACCGTTTTAGAAATTGAGGTACTCAAATGCAAATCGGGTCTACGTTCAGGGACTAATAAAATGATTAACCCTCAATTTTAAATGATTTATTCCTCTCCACGAGTACAGCAACAAAGATAATAAAACATCATTGTACAATAATGAGTCAACTATACAAAATTATGGAGGAAATTTCTGATGTAGAAGCAATGTAGGCAAACTTTGTTGCTACAAGTTTGGGCTTTGAGCTTAAGATTTAGAACAATGGCCCTTCTTTTATAAGAAGTTTGGGCTTTGAGCTTAGATTTAAAACAATGGCCCGTCATTTATAAGAAAACGGCAAGACGAGTGAAACTCACTAGATCGAACAACATTTTCATTTTTGAGATCATTTTTGGAATTTTATTATTTTCATTTTTAGACTTTTAATTATAATTCCTAGTGCTTCTAGATTTTGAGGTACTATTTTTCAACTTTAGTTGGGTTTAAGTTGTTATCTTATTCTCAACTTTCTAGTGGATTCCAATTTTCATGCGGCGATCGCTTGATATCCTTTGATTGTCACGTTGTGTCAATCTCGTTATTAAATACAATACAACTCATGGTAACACTCCCCTTTGTTAGAAATATGTCCTAGTCAAACATGTGATGTTGCTTTTTGAATATTTCATCATTTTTTATGGGCAAAATCGTTGTTTTTAACCATGTTATTTGGTCTATAATCATAGCAGTAAAACAACAATCCTTGGAATATGAAATAGTATAAGGGTTATGCAATGATATTGGATTAAGGAAACCTCTCATACTTACACATCATTTCCTAAACGTTCATGATCATAGGATTATTAATTAGGCATTGATCATCCACAAAGACTGGTACACACAGTATATGCTCAATTAGAAGGATGACTAGTCTCAAGTCATTATATGTAGAGATACTAAGATAAGTGTGTAGGAGCTTGTAAAGATAAGTACATTGAACGCAATCAAACCACGAGTTCTAGGATTGAGATCTTTACTCAAATGTCAAACTACAACTCATAAGTTACAATAGTGCAAACTAGGCCTCAAACATAAGACATCATAGTTGTCTTGTGGGTGAATCGTTTGTCTTTGAGAATGCTATAATGCTCAATATGACTCAAAGGTGTTATCGGAATTCTTGATGAACTCAAAGAGGCAAGTGAATGTACAATTAATGAATTTCTACTCTCGGCAAGGAGAGTGAATGCTCTAAAGATGTGATTGAAGAAATCTCTGCAAAGTAATGATATGATTAGAAAAGAAGTTTCTAAACATAACCAATTAATCATATAAGTGGAGATTTCATATTAGGGTTTAACATAAGCATCTATACCCAAGTAATGTGAATTAGGTGAATTCAAGCACATTGATTTAGTAAGTTGACCAATTTAGTGCCATCTTCCCTTGTTTCAATATTGAATTGGTGGAGTTTTCCCAAATGCTGACAATTGTCACCAACAGTGATATGCCTTGCTTCAGTGTGTGATATGCCATGTGTTTGGGACCTACAACTTGTTTCCGTCACCTCCATCAGCATCAATTTCGTTGTAGATTCGTCGTCCTCACTAGGTCTTGCCATACACAGTTATCATAGCTAGATCACATTGTAGTCGTCATTGTTGATCTAACCGAAAATCGAAACTAACATGCATTGAACCATTTATTTGGTGACTGATCAGTGTGGAGGTTCCATGCCGGTTCTGATTCCTCCAACATCTCACTAACCACTAGTTGATTCAAAAAAAATTATTGAGAGTCATCTCCTCTCCATAGTTGAACTCATCTTCCCTAGGATCATCAACACAACAAACTCCTCGTCAAACTTATTTTCATGTCACTAGAATGAGCTACATAAAGAGTCTTATGGCTCATTTGGGAGTGATTTTTGGGGATTTTAAGTGGTTCTGGGGAGAAACACATCTCATGTGTTTCTTCATAAAATCACTTAAAATCATTTAAAGTAATTATTTTAAGAAGTGATTATCCATAAAAGTGATTATTGGCATCTCTAGAATCACTCACAAACGAGCACTTACAAAACAATGACTTGGCCTAAGTTAGGGCAAGCAACCAATTTTCTTTTTTTATTTCATTTATTGCCGCATATAGGTAACTTGGGTCACTCTTTTCTTTTTCTTTTTTTTAATACAAGTGATAATCTAAACTAAATATGATGGAGGTTTCTCACGCACATACTACCAAGATGTCATGGAGGTTGCATAATCTATCCATTTACTTATTCATTGAATTAATATTTGAAAGAATGAGGAATAACTTTCAGGAGTGGATAGCGCAGCTCCAAAGAAAAAAAACCAAACACGCTCGTTTCATGAAAGTAGCTACTAAAATTTACAACTTCAGCCGAAGTCCCATGCCTTCTTTCCTAATAAAAGAAAGGGGAAAAGAAAAAAAATTGAAGGGGCTGACCACTGTCACGTGAAGACTTTGAATCATGTTGTAATGGAGACGACACAACCCCATGTGAGGTCATGAGGTCCACCAAACCAAGCTTTTATGTTTTTGCTCAAGAACCCAACTTCTTCCTTTACCTTAACGTTATTTTCTCTTTGCTTTGCACAAAATGTGCTGTTTCTTAAAGCTAATTACCTACTTATAACATGATAGGCCTGCAGAATACTTGTCTCGTACATCTAATGCACCGGTGTATTACACTTTTTAGTTATTAAAAATGAAAATAAAAAAATTTAAAGATCAAAATACGACCTTCAATAAAACAATACATCTAAACTCGCATGACAGTTCTATTTTGATTATCCACACAAAGAAATAGAAGTCTTAGCTTTTGTTGTCAAAAAACATAACTCTTCGCTTAAGTAGTGAGCCTGATTTGCAATCATTTTTAACTTGACATGGAAAATGAGAGGGGAAATTAAGAAGAGAAAATAAATGAATTTAATGCTGAAATAATGAAACCTACCTATATGAAAAATTCAGTGCACCATTACAGCACTTCAGGCCTGGAGCTGCCGACCAGGCCATGACAAATTAAACAGTGGGGACAAATCTTCAAGGGCCAAGACATGTTCTATGCCATCTTTATTATATTATAATTTTGAGAGCCAGGGCCGAAAGGTTGGATAAGACGCGAATATATAGGAAATCTATGATCTGGAACAAAAATAAACTTTTAAATCTGTAATTTAAAGGATAAAAAAAAGCAAACCATTGACAAGACAATCATTCAACCAACTTTTAGGCCTTGGTACTGTTATTTTACCCTTGATTTTATTTTTATTTTAAAAAAAATTTAAAATTGTATTAATAATTCAGCTAAAAAATTTTAATAATCACAAAATGCCAATACAAAGTAGCCACAAAGGAACATTACAATAACGGAGCGGATAAAAAAACTCAGCATCACCACACACAAAATATCCAAGAAATTAAAGAAATATTCATGGGAAGGATGAGTGTTGAATAATTATTAGCTAAGATACTAATCATGATTGTATTGTTGTCACAATCTGGGTAAAAAAAATATAACACAAACAATCATGATCATGTGTTTAAAAAACTTTTCTTCTCATTGAAGCTTTTGATCAACCGATGTCAGTTGATTGTATCATTTGAAATGCAAATGGGGGATGTAATTAACAAAGTAAACCCATTATGATTTTGTAGAAAACTTTTATGTCGGTGTCAGAAATTTATTAGGAATTCATCAAAACACTTGTTTAAGTGTTTGAAGATGATGATCATATAATCTACGTAGGGACAAAAATAAAATTAGGAAGAGAAAGGCCTTCAATCATTGAGATCATGGTGGGGCATACATATATTTTGTGGATCATCATCATGCTATAATGCGCTAGATAATGAAAACTTGTATATTTCATTTTAAAGATGTCTTGTAAATATGAGGAAATTAGCAAATGGCAGTGGAGGAAGGGACCCGTGTCTCCGCCTATGGTTGATTATGAGGCAAGCCTCCCAATTGGAACTATTAATTTGAGGTATATTACATGGCCACATTGGTCAGTTTTAGTTTTGGTTTGGGGTTTTGCCGCAAAAAATTAAAGCTAATATGAAATCATACGACTGATTGAGTTTAGAAAAAATTAGAGTGAAGTGATATTCTAAACTCCTTTAATATACGATTAAGAGGATTGAATTCGAAAACGAAAAACGAACATAGTATCTTAACTAACTGACCTATTTTTCACATTTCTTTTCCATCCCATATGAATCCACAACAACTCGTTATATTTGCATTCAATGCAAATTCAGACTGGTGACACCCTTCTTTCACAACCAAACCAAATTGCATTGGTAAATGGTGAATATTATATATATTTCATGGGATTCACAGTCCAGAAAGCCTTAATTAACCTGTATTTGCATGTGACGTGTTAATCAGCAAATACATGTGCAATCCATATTCAATTACATCCTTAAACCTGTAATCACATGCACAGTGACAGTGAGTGAACCAATCTCACTCTACTCCAAACTCCTTGTATATATCCCAACCCCAAAACTCCCAACTCCCAAACCCATCTTCCTCTCTCTCTCTCTCTCTCTCTCTCTCTCTCTCTCTCTCAAAACATTTAACACTCGCAGACATCCATCAACAAAAGTTAGTGAACAAATACAGAGAAGCTCTCTCTCTCTCTCTCTCTCTCTCTCTCTCTTCTCTCTCTACTTTCAACCATGAAAATGAAAATGAGGTTGTTTTTAATCTCAGTGACAATATTTTGTGCCATTATCTCAAGCGTGAACTCTTGTTCACCAGCAGACTTGGCAGCTCTTAAAGCCATCAAAACCGGCCTCACCGATTCCCATTTGGGCCTCTTCAACTCCTGGGTAGGAACCGACTGCTGCGTAAACTGGTACGGCGTCAGCTGCGACCCCGAAACTAAGCGAGTCGTCGACATTAACCTCCGAGGCGAGTCGGAGGACCCGATACTCACCAAATCGGGTCAGTCGGGGTTCATGTCCGGCTCCATCTCGCCCGAAATTTGCAAACTCGACCGCCTCACCACCCTCATTGTCGCAGACTGGAAGGGAATCACCGGTGAGATCCCCAAATGCCTCACTTCACTCTCCAATCTCCGAGTCCTCGACCTTATCGGAAACAAGATTTCTGGCGATATTCCTGCCGATATCGGAAACCTCAAGATGCTCACCGTCCTCAATCTGGCCGACAACCAGATATCCGGCAAGATTCCGGCTAGCATAGTAAGCATGTCCGGGTTAATGCACCTGGACCTCAGCAACAACCAAATCTCGGGCGAAATGCCGGCCGATTTCGGGAAACTCAAGATGCTGAGTCGGGCTTTGCTGAACCGGAACCAGCTCACCGGGTCGATCCCTGTTTCCATCGGCAACATGAACCGGTTAGCCGACTTGGACCTGTCCAGGAACCGGATCTCGGGTAGTGTACCGGACTGTCTCGGAAAAATGCAGGTTCTTTCGACGTTGAATTTGGACGGGAACTTAATTTCGGGTCAATTGCCTTCCATCCTTCTGAGCAATCGAGGTTTGGGCATCTTGAACTTGAGCCGAAACAGCATTGGAGGTAACATACCGGACGTTTTCCACGGAAATTCGTATTTCATGGCGCTGGATTTGTCGTACAACAACTTGAAGGGCCCGATACCCGGTTCGCTATCTGCGGCCAAATATATCGGGCACTTGGATCTGAGCCACAACCACTTGTGTGGGACCATTCCGGTGGGCAACCCATTCGATCACCTCGAAGCGTCGTCGTTTGCCAACAATGATTGTCTCTGCGGGAATCCATTAAGGACTTGTTAATCATGGTAATGATTCAATGAATATGATTCGGCCGATGGGGATTGTAAGTTATTGTATCGGTTTCGTTTCGTTTCGTTTCGGTCCGAGGTTCCGGGCAGTTGTTTTTTATTTTATAATATGTGTGTAATTGTAACAATTTATATATTATGTGGTTTAAATTTTCAAAGCTGTAATGAAATTTAAAAGCTACACCAACAAGAATTTGTCGTTTGTGTCGGGCGTTGAAAAGGACAAAGATAAAGCAGAATGCAGAATGCAGATGCATGCACGTGAAACAGAGCATCGTATACTCAATAACTGTTCATAAGATTCGTAGAGTGAGTTAGCAAACTTCCAGATCGTATACTCAATAACTTCGGTTTTGGAAACATCCAGATCGTATTGCCCAACTGTTAATTCGGCCGATATTGAAATCACGCGTAGCTTATATTAATAGTTTGACAACATAACATTCTTCAAAATGTTACACTGTTATGGTATTTGGAAAAAGAACATAGATGATCATCAAATTGATGTAATCTAAGAGAGTCCCAACTTTAGTTCTTTTGTGATGGAACCTTGATTTAAGGATTTTTATCTGCTTTCTTGGTTAAAGTAGTGATTCAGCTTTAACTTTTGAGTTCACAAAAATGCAAGCACATGAAATTCCATCATAAGTTTGAGACAAACAGATCTAGAGTTAGTGGAAAAAGATGCCGACAACTATATCTCTGTGATGTATGTGTGGAATAATTGGAAATGGGATATTGCTGATATGACTCGGAAAGTTAGGGTGTTACAAATCTCAAAGCTGAAAAGATTTCAACCTTTCATTTCTTGATATATTAAAAAATGAGAATAAAAAAAGGGTAAAAAGTCTTTTCCAACAGAAAACAAGGCAATTAGATACAGTGTTCATTTTAGGCCTCAAATTATTTGGATAAGGCGACTAAATCAATCAATCTGTTTGGCTCGGTCGGTCTCCTCAACATTCCCTATTCTCTTGCATGTATAAAAAAAGCATCTTCAATGGAACATGGAAATAAAATAGGCAAAATTATAATGTAACAACTTAAGTTGTATGTTGCATATCTTTTTGTTTCACGAAAACAATTGGTCACTTCAAATGACTAGGCAATGCAATTGTACAAACCATTGTTCAGTTATTTACTGTTATCTTTTACATTTACTATTTTATTTTATAGAAAGGAAGACCTCATCTCTTGGAGATACTCAAAATAGTTGATAAAAGAACTTCATTAAAAGAAAAAAAGGAGGAGAAATTTCAAGAAAGAGATGCATGATGATGGACATCAAAGCGCGGAATGCAACACAATCATAGATGATAACAATAACAAAAATTCCATGTCTGAAATCAATTATAGAGTTAATATAGGCGATTTCCAAGTGGGTCAAATCAATAACCAAATCATAAATTGCAATTTGGTTCAATTCAGTTCAAAACTAACCAAACCGAAAAAAATGAACGAATCAAACCGAACCACAATTTTGGGCGGGTTTTAACCCACGATCACAAACAATAAATCAACATATGCAAGGTGGGTAGTTGCAAGCATTAACTTGCCACCATTTATGTTGTTGGGTTGAGCAGCAGTTCCCAAAACTGGAAGGCTAAGAAGCGAGGTCAAGGTCTCATACCTATACAGCAAATAAATGCATATACGATATGTCCTAGTCCTACAGAGCACTTCCTCTCAACTATTCCCACGTTGAATTGAATTTACGCACCTGACACTGCCTGCCCCCACTCCCACATTACACAAACAATTTAACTCACAGCGCATGGTGGCAAAGATAAGTATGCTTTTACTAGCATGCGCCGGTTTACACCATTACCTCCCACCGACCGTTTATCCCATAGGAGGACAAGAGTCACAAGACCAGTCAGGATCTGAAGCTGAAGAGGCCAAAAACGGAATATTGATAGGAAAAAATTGGCTCCAATAATTCAATTCAGAATTCAATATCAATAGCACGGTCTGTCGTCTGTACCTCCACTCATCAACCTCCTTGAATACAGTAATGGGGACATCTTCCTCATTCCATGCTTCACCATAAATCAACTTCACATTTTTCTTACTTTTTTTTTTCTCTGACTTAATAATGAGGCATACAATACAAGCCTGGTTGTTAGAATTGTGTGGTTGAAGCACCCTAAACACTAAATGTTGTCATAATGTTATTGAATCAGTTCCAGAAAATGTTATGATCATTCTATAATAACAGAAAATGTGTCCTTTTTTTATCATTCGCTAGGAGAGGAAGGGAGGAGTATTATATTGGGTTGCTTCAAAATTATCCCTTGCGTGAATCAGCAGAAAATGACTTTTAGTTTTTTTTTTTTTTTGCACTACAGCAAAGAACAGCACATGCACATCCAAGATTCTAATGGTAAAGGACTCATCTAACCTAATTACACACCTGATTATGTATTTTCAAGGGTACATCAAGAAGAAAACTATACCTAATACAAGAGGAAACAA
Organism: Prunus dulcis; assembly: GCF_902201215.1. NCBI lineage: Eukaryota > Viridiplantae > Streptophyta > Magnoliopsida > Rosales > Rosaceae > Prunus > Prunus dulcis. The sequence continues at coordinate 847,237 of NC_047651.1, forward strand.
TAAGACCAGTTCCAACGCACACTTAATTTGCTTCATCTAATAATGACACATTTGATCTGGATACTAGTAATGATTAAATCAGAGAATTGGATGCTATAGTAATGATATTAGAGAGTTTAAAAGATGGGAAGTAGGTACCAACAATTTACTTTATATGGGTATGAATACCAAAATGATATATTGACCTTTTCTTTCTGCAAAACAATTATACTACACTTGAGGGCCTAAACTCCAATCCATGAACCCGAAATCTAGAATTGTAAAATATGCGTGACAATGAAATCAATCACTTGAATTACCCCACTAACATGAAGAGGTTTTCCTTTTCCCTAACATCTAATCCACTAAGGGAAGCTATTGTGACGCACAATCATAACGAACAGTCTTTTCAAACCAAGGAAATTCCACTAGAAAGAAATAAAAAATTAATAAAAATTATTCCTACCAACCATGTCACACCCCGGATCGGCCCCGCTGTAGCACAATATTGTCCGTTTTGAGCCCCTTACTCTTACGGTTTTGTTTCTAGGAGCTTACAAGCAACTTCCCAGTGGGTCACTCATTCTGGGATTGCTCTTGCCCAAACTCGCTTAATTTCGGAGTTCCCATAACTCCAAAGCCAATAAGCTACCAAAAGGCCTCGTACTAAATGGAGGCGGGCATGAACATACAAGGCACATCACTTCCTCTCCGTTGGTTGATGTGGGATGTTACAAAACACCTATGCTATACATAATGTTCAGTTCTCAACACAACATATCTAACAGATGAGTTTATATACCCAAATTCTCAGAATTTAAAACTCTAATACTGTGTCCTGTAATATGGGATATACATGAGTATGTAAAACTATGAAACTATTCTTTCTAGAATAGACAAATGTTTGGGAAAAGAGTTATTTGACAAATACAAGAACTATCCTTTCTGGCATGGCTCCTATTCTACCTTTTTGGTAATACTCCCTGTTTGAGTCCTTTTAAGACCCACAGAGTTGGAAATATGAAATTAAATATCAATACAAGTTATTGCTCTCTGAAAAAATAAAATAAAAATCAATGAATAACGAATTTCTCAATATCACATTTCAGATTCAAATCCAATATTCCAAAATCCTTCTGGAGTCAGAGGAGGAGCATACCTATACCGATGTCGAGAAACACCTTCATGGTGCTCACAGCGGAAATTATGCTTATTTTTATCAATGTCCTTACCACCGCCATCATTGGGAAGAACAGCATCATAGAACTTTTTGCACTGCTTGCATTCAACTCCTTTCAAATTTTCCCGCTCAGCTTTCTTTCTTACAGGTTCCACAAACTTGAAACCATTTTTGCCGGCCACTGGAACTGGAATCTGCTGCTTCTGTGGCCTAATTACAGCATTCAGATCCTGTGTTTCATCATCTGAGCTATCTAGGTTCATGTCATTTGGAACTGGAACTGGAAGATCAGGAACTTGTTCCATTGTGGCTTTATTCAAGTTTCCTCTGATGTTCTCAAGTGGGGTATCGAGAAAATCATCATGCGGGTCAGGCCCACCTTGGCCTTGACGGGACCTAGTATCTATCCAGCAGGCAGCAGGCCTTTTTCTCCCAGCTACTAGGGCAGATTTTGCAGTGGGAGGGCATTTTGGTGCAACGGGGAAGATGGAAGTAGGAGAGTGAGGACTAGTTTCTTGAATTAGCTTGCCTCCTTTCTCATCCTCCAAGTTATTGTTACAACTGATTTCATTCTTCACTTTTTTCACGTAACCAGCTGCTGCAGAAGCATGCTGATTTTTGTCTACAAAACCTACCATTTTTGCAATAGGTTAATGGATTAAACAAAAGATACCAGCAAATGAAATCATAGTGGTAAAACCAACCATAGGCTAAAAGTAAATGCATGCCTACTATTCGCCTAATTCTATGAAATTAGGAACCAAACGAAGTTCTTAAAATTAAAAGATGCAACTAAGACTTCAAATCAAAAGTTACAGACGAAGATCAGCCAACCAAAAATCATCTAGCAAAACTCTATTTGGTAGATCACCATAATTTTTTTGTAAAAATTAATAGTTTCTGACAGTGTATTTATATTTCATTTTGCAAAAAAATAAGTAATAAAGTTGGAAAAAAGAAAAAAGCAAGAGCATCATACCATGAGAAGTTGATGGATTGTGATCATTTCTCAATGAATCACTTCCATCTTCCAACTTGTTTTTGGGGAGCATATTCTCCCTAGTAAGACCATGCTTTGTGCGGAGATAATTGTGCTGAGATTTCAGCCTTTTGTAAGCAACAGCAAGATCCGTGTACTTCTTCCTCTCAGCCAGTAAATTCGAGTTCATTGATTCAATCTGTTTATGTAACTTTTCCCCCGAATCCCTCCTTTTGGTCACTTCGCTGACCCTACCCCTGAGATCCTCCTGTAGCTCATTAACTTTCTCCTCTAAACCAGTTACTTTGACCAGAAGCAGTTTTTTCTCCTTCACACAACCCTCCACTTCGTCGTTCTTTGTTAGGAGATCCTTTTGGAGTTGACCAACATTTTCTTCCAAAAGTTTTAATTTGGCCAGAATAAGTTTTTTCTCTTCTTCCTGATCCTCCAAAAGCGTTTCTTTATTCATTATCTCGGCATCCTGATACTCAATCTTCCGGAATAAATTTTCTTTAAGCTCATTTCCCTTGGTTACTAGGTCAATCTTTTCTCCGAGCTCCTCTTGGAGTTCATCAACTCTTTTTTCAAGATCACTCAGTTTGGCAAGAAGCACATTTTTACCTTCTTCATTCTCTTTCAGTTGTTTTTCCTTATCCACAATGACAGAATCTTTCGACTGAATCACTACGAGCAACTTACTCTGCAATTCCATTCCCTCATCGACCTCCATAGACTTCTGCTTAAGCATTTGTTCAAGCTCATTGCCTTTGAGTTGTACACTTTTCAGTTCAGCAAGTAGTTGATTCATCTTCGCTTCTTGATTCTTGGATGGATTTTCCTTGTCAAGCTTGAGTGAGCGGTTCTCTTCAAGGGTTTGTTGCTTTTCAGCTCGAAGTGTTTCAATTTGACGAAAGAGATCATTTTCCTTGTCTTTCCATTCATCTTCAAATTTCTGAAAGCTTTTAGACTTGGATTGGAAATAGGGGTAGAGCTGGCTGCAGAACACATATTCAATCTGAGAAATCCTGTCTTTGGCTTCCTGAATGGTGGCAACAAGTAAAGTACTAAGCCCAGAGACATAGTCGACATCATCCAATTCACTGTCAATTGGGTCACAGCCCATCTCTGAGTTTTGACATAAATACCACAAAACCAAAAATAAGTAAAACAAGTAACCATAGCGACAAAAATCATGATGTTCCAGAAACATAAAACGTCTGTAGTAGTGAGAAAGAATTAAAATTCAGTCTATTGTAAGTGACAAACATTTTCTGAAAAGTGAAAGATGCGGTGAAAAATCAACCAGGTCTAATGAAGAGCAATGCTAAGAAAACACACAATAATCAAGCAAAGCAAATGCAAATAATTTCACATAAATTTCGGCAAAATGCAAGGAACAAATATAGCTCAAGATTCAGATAAATAAAAAAACATAAACAAGAAGTTGAGTTAAAGATATCATTACCGATCTGGACTTTGGGCATTGCAATGCCGAATTCGCGATTCCAATTCCAATTCCCCTCTTCTGCAATCCCTAATTTGCAACGAACAAAAACTATGGAAATCGCAAAAAGGGAAAAAAAAAATGAGAGAGCGAGAGAGAGAGAGAAGTTACCTCACTGGAAGTTGGCTCCGTCGCTACGAGAGTGCAATGTAGAAGATTAACAGCATCCCAATCGCTCGCTCTCTCTATCTCTCTCACTGTGTATGTGTTTGGCTCTGCAACTTCTAGGGTTTGGGTGTGAAGGAGGGCAGATGATATCTGAAGCAAGTCTGTTATTGGCGCAGGACCGGATTGGACTGGCGGGACGATATAGTTTTATATACTTGTGTTTCAAACAGTCTTCGCGGGCACGATTGCTTCCATTTCCACTTTTCCCCCTAAACTTTCTTTCTTTCACCAAAAAAAAATTTCAACAAAAATATGTACAGCATTAATACAAACTTGCAAAAAAGAATCTTATGTTTTACTATGTGGTAATTTTTTAGCTACCTATTGGTTTAGTGGTAATTTTTAGAATATATATATAACATTTTGACACATGTGTAAAAATAATTCTCAAAAACACCAACAACAAAAAACAAAAACAAAAAAAAATTATGTACACATGTGACACTGCTATTGGCAGGAATGTAGAAGCTCATATTTACATGGTAAGAAAGAAAGTATTATCATAATGGAAAAAAGAAAAACAAAAAAACACTTTTCTAATTTTACTGAAATTAATATAGAATAAATTATTTTTATTAAATAAGTGGACATGTCATGTTGTTAAAATGCCAATAAATATGTTGTACAAAAGTTGGTAAAACCTAATAATTAGTCCGAGTTAAGATGTGGGAGTGGATATGGATTCAGGAATTGGTCACCCACAACCTTGTTATTTTGCTTGTGGGTTATTGACCGAAATGGTCCCCCAACTATTGGTCCAGTATCATTTTGGTCCACCAACTAAAATTTTCATTTCAATGGTCCTTCTGAACATAATCTTGGTCAATTTGGGACTCTATTTCGAGCCAATTGACGAGGATGTTGAGAACCCATTTGCAAGTCCCATCGTAGGATTTTGACGTGGAAAGGATGAACAATTTCAAAGGTGATGTTGCAGTTGAAAAACATTTTAGGGGAGAGAACCCCTAAACCAATTCTCTTGTAGTGTGCGAATTGGTTTAGGCGAGAGCATTGACCAATCCAATTCTCTCGTTTTAGGCGTTCAAATCTCCGACATTGCAAAACTAGGATTCAAATTTGAGGGTTTTTGGGGAAGCTTCTGACAGAGATGGGAGGGAACATGTTTCAGCATGTGGCTTGTTCATTTTAGAAGATGGTACTTACCTAAAATTACGATTACGGTTTTGTCTCTCGATTTAATGTGAAGTAGTTCACAGAATTTTACAGTGAGACCATATTGATACCAAATGAAGAATTGAAGGACCATTGAAATGAAAATTTTAGTGGTGTACCAAAATGATACCCGACCAATAAGTGGAGGACCATTTCAATCAATATCCCTTTTGCTTATTTTTCCAATTAATTAAATGAAGGGAAGAAATTAACGAACGAAAAGAAAAGATAGTTCTTGGTTTTGATTTTTTACTTTTCAAAAGACAATTAAAGTTCGGAATTCATGAAAACTAGCCAAGACAATCAATCAAAGCCTGACTACACAGAAAAGAAGAATTCCGAAAAATCTGAAGAGACCGAAATCATGAACCACATAAGAATTTTGCAATGCTCTGCTGAAGAAATTTCCAAGACGGACAAAACCAGACCACACATCCTCAAATAAATAAAAGTACAGCCAAAATTGGAATTACCTAACTAGAAGGAAAAAGAACAAGGGATTTAAACTAGTTCAGTCTTCTTCGTCGATCACCTTGGTGCCCAAACCAGTAAATCCCTCTGGAGGGACCTCTGTAACAGTGACTAGTGAGTATAACTCCTCCTTGGCATCTTCTTCATCATTTCTCTTCCGTGCAATGCGGACGCGTACCCTTCTAGGCACACTTCGAATCCCACGGCTCCAAATGTGCTTGTTGAGCTTAACATCCACTCTAACATCTGTAGTACCCATAGCCTTTTCAGCAAACTTCCTGATTTCCTTTATCGCATTTGGAGCCTTCCTTTTAAATGTGCTGCATGAGAATCAAGATATAGGTAACTTAAATCATTTGCACAGCTGATGCTTAACATAGACAAAACAAAGGAATACAGCAGAAATGGAGTCTGCAACATTACACTCAAAGATGCAGAAATTTTCCAAGCAAAAACTAAACTGTGACGGGTTCTCATATCAAGTTAACCTTTCATTCTTTTAGATCGGTAAACCGGCATGTTTCTCATCAATACATCATTCAGAAAGATATTATAAGAACACAGGAAAATTGATCTAAACATATTCAAATTTTGTGACACACAAAGTCTAGAAATGTAATGTCATCACATAACCACCCAAATACATTTGAATTTAGGAACATGACATGTATACAAAAGCAAATGTTTTTTGACCAGCTTTGGCTTTGGCTATTACTGCTGAAATTCAATTGAAGTCAGAGATCAATTCACACAACTAAAATAAATTTTATAAACAAGAAAACAACTGCTTGTGCAAAACGATACCGACTGGGGACGTATCAAGCACAACAAAAACACAAACGAATACGAAAATATGATCATGAAACTTCATATAATACATAATAAAATCCAATTAAAGCAAACAAATTTCCTGAGAGGGAACAAAATAACAGTTTATAACGACAACAGGGTTCACTAACATCATTTTGAGTCTCATAAGGAGCAGCCACTGACTTAAAAATGGATGTAATGCTTTGAAAATAAGTCATCTCAATGTCTTTTGATATAAAAATTATATAATAAAAAAAAAATTTATAACAACCTATAGCTTCTACATCTTGGTAATCAAATTCTTTTGATTTCAGTCTCAACAATCACAAATTATAATAGGGGACGCGCAAGATCAAAATCAAATAACATAAATCAGGAAGAATCAAATAAACTATGTAAGCACATATTGCTCAGAAAACACACAGAATATAAGCATTAAAAAAACAAATACAAGACTAAATTAACCTCCTTCAACGCAGATCTTAACCCATTAGCAAGAACAGTACAAAAGTAACGAACATGGACGGAAAGATTACCATCCATGCAAGCGTTTGTGGAGGTTGATGGTGTACTCCCTGCTAACCACCTCTTCCTTTCTTCCTTTTCCGCCCTTCTCCGCCATTGTTGAAGCTCTGCGATCCCCAAACCAGACGACGACGACGACCTCCACTCACCAGCAATGAACTTGCTCCCTCGGCTGCTAAACAAGCCCTAGGGCGTTAACGGCAGATCATATACTGATGAGCTTTTCGTGAAATGCCCTTAACTTTTCTTTTAAACTACAGCATTGCCCTTACAAGTACACAAAAGCTCAAGGTTGTTTTTGTCTTTCCATTTGCTGTATTTTCTTTGTGGGTTAAACTGGGTCAGGCCCAACCAAACACCACAGCCCAAACTGCTTCCGTGGCATCTTCAAGCAAATGAGACCCAAACTGCTAGACAGACCCACCCAGCTCGGTCAAACAATCAGCTGCACAACAATTTTATTGGTTAAAAATGAAAATTTATTGGAGTTACTTATGCACTCGAGGTCTTGTGTTGGAATTTATTTTCTTTAAGATCACTTGTATTAAAACAACGTGAAATTTAAGAGTCTATTAGATGAAACAATTTCAAATTTACGGATTTATATCACTATATGGTTGTTTTGTTTGGAATACTACAATTCATATATATATATATATATATATATGTGTGTTAAGATTTAAATAAGAAGGAAACAAGAAAAATATATAAGTTTTAATAACTCATTGTACATAATCATTTCAAATCTTGTTGTTCACATATTTTTCTTCTAATAATGAAGTGTAGAAATTCAATGGATATCCAATTAAAATCTAAAAAATAGTAATTTGGTGGTATTTAATCATAACTTGGCAAAAATAATCATTCAAAAAGTTATTTTTAAGGGAATTGAAAAGTAGTGATTTTTATTGATGAGAATTGTTTCAGTTGGTGAGGTCTCTACACTGTGTGTAACCTCGCTAATATTCGAGTTCCGCTACCAACAGTTCTCATTGGTGCGCAATCTATAATTTCTTACATAAATTCATACCAGTGACAATTGACAGTTGAGTGCCACACGTAAGTTATTATGGCTCAAGGTTGTGGATTTGCCCGGCACTAGTGGTGAGAGTAGCCAATCTCCCCTTAAACTTTATTTCATAAAAAATTAAAATTAAAATAAAAATAGTGATTTTTGTAATTTAAAAAAAAAAGTAGTGATTTTTGTGGATTTTTAGAATGAAGATTCAAGACTCAAACCCTTACTTATAATTGACCCCAAAAAAAATTAAAAAAATAAAAAAAAACCCTTACTCATAAAATAATAATAAATAATAAATAAACGAGACCCAAACCCTTATTAAGCTCCCGCTCCCACTGTGTCTGGTGCTGCCTCTCTTCCTCTTCATCGTCTCATATCTCCCAACTTCCAAAGGTTGGCAACCGATCAGCTCCTTTTCCGTTAAACCCACAATTGGAAGATCAGCAGAGAGGCAAAGGTACTGGCTTTCACCTCTTATGCTTGATTTCTTTATTGTTTTCCGTTAAAGTTTAATTTTTCCATTATATTAATTTGTTCGTGGTTATATATAGCTTGTAAAAGTTAGGGTTTCAGAAACCCTAATATTTGATAAGTGTTTATACATGTCTACACTCAAAAGGTCAATTGGTGTTGCTATTTGGTACTTGTCAAATCTTTCATTCAATTGAATAAGTTTTTTTTGTTCTGATGCTTTATTTTCTCTTCCTGATTACTTTTTATATTTGTCATTCAATTGACTAACTTTTGTTTTTTGTTTTTATTAAATATTTTCCAAGTTTAGCTTTTTAGGGTTTTTTGGTAGAGCTTCATCATCCAATTGAAGAACTGAACAGAGCCAAATAAGATGGTAAGTTTGAAACCCACGAGAAAAGACACAGAAACTTTTGATTGTATATCCCGGCTTGGCTTACATTTGAATTTGGTGTTTATATTTTGTGGGTGAAATTGTGTTTTGTGTTTCAGTCAGGGAGGAAAGAAACAGTCTTGGACCTAGCCAAGTTTGTGGACAAAGGTGTCCAAGTCAAGCTCACTGGTGGTAGACAAGGTTAGTATACTTTGCTCAACTCCCCATTTCTCTTTCTCAAATAATTACTATCTAGTTTTGTTGAATTCTTGATCAATGTGTAAAAGATTCTAGCTATATCTAGCCTATAGCCTACTGGTATGTCTCTCTGCTCAATTTTTCGTGGATTTGTAGCGGTTATGAGTTATTTGATTACCGTTACGGTTAAGGAAGTATTTTCCCTGCTTTAGAGGGTCAAAGGTTCAAGCAGTCTTCGGTTCTAAACCAAGAAATAGGAGTTGTAACATCCTATCAAACAATGTCTAAGATTCAGAATGTAGAAATTTACACCATTTGTAGGTTGTATGGTAAATATTTATTAATCTGGGGTATGTGGCAACACTGAATAGATGCTAGCTGATTAATAATAGGTTGTCCCACCTCTCTGCTTCAAACATAATGTCAACAGGATTTACATTTTTCTGTTTAGGAAAATATCAATGAGAAATTTATATATTTTTATAAATATCTATTATGTGTACACAATTTAATTTTCTGTTTTGAATTTGATTACAGTAACAGGGACTCTAAAAGGATATGACCAGTTGTTAAACCTTGTCCTAGACGAAGCAGTAGAGTTTCTAAGAGGTAAATGTTTTGTAGCCTTCTGGAAACTGTTTTTGCCTTGTGTGCATTTAAATTTATAGCATCCTTGTACTCAAGAAAGACCAACTTACAGCACAGAAGGCAGGAATTAGATGACTTTGAAAATTTTCTAGGAGTTTTAGTCTCTTCAGGTTCTTGTCATGATACGTTTTGTAACTTTTCTATACTAGTGGATATGATAAATTTGACGTAAGAATTTCCCCCTTCATTGCAGATTCTGATGATCCATTGAAGACTACGGACCAGACCAGGCGCCTTGGCCTAATAGTATGTATTCTTCTAGTATATCTCTGATGTTGAATCTTAAACCAGCGCCTAAAACTTCAAGCATACATACATATATACATAGATGTTCAGTGGTGGTTTAGTGGTAGTGAACTATGACAAATATTGTTAGGATTTGGGGTATGGTTGGTTCTGATACTTTCAGAATGTCTGATCACATCACAATGGTGAGAATATAGTATTAAGGGAAGAGATGAAAATTGCTGGATAAATTAGAAAAGAAAGAATCTAAGGACCATATTATTGTCATGCAACTATGGCCTGTCCAACTGAATGTGAAATGCATTGGCTCCTTATCACACTTACGTCATCTTCAATTTTGTTACCTGTGATATAATATAGTTAAACATCTGGAAGTGACTGGTACATCAGTTCCTTTCCAAATTCAGTAGCCAACATCAAATACTGACTCCAGTAACATTTATTATTCCTCATCACTCTCTGGTGATCACCCATCATAGTGGCCATGTATAGGAACAGTTTCCCTCTCCCTAAAAGAGTAAGAACAACGTTGCAGCTTGCCAACGACCTCATAAGAGTGAAAAAAAGCTGGTTTTAGCATCATCTCTCACTATTTCCTTTCCTTTCTCACCTGGTCAATATTAGCAACATGTCTACCATGTGTTTGTTAGTTTTGGTAGCATCTTGTCCCAGCTTCATTGCTTTGCTCACTTGAAACACTCCAAACAACAGCTATATTCACAGGTGCTGTACCATCATTCTTTCCTGGAAGGGCCTATTGCACCATAGCACCATGCCTCTCTCTCCCATTGAGGCATTTTGATTCCTTTTGGGTTGAACAAATGCAAAACTCCCATCTCATCTATAGTTGATTGATTTAACCCTGCAAGATAAAGAGATGTTAAATGCTCGTTACTTAACCAATTCAATTTGAGGGATTACAGAATGCATAATTGTACTCCTCTACAGTCCTTACTCCTTCATCCTTTAGCTTTAGTGAGTGAATTTTCTGATTCAACTCAATCATGTAGTCAGCTGCTAAAAGTTTCTCTGCATTTTTATTTTCCCCATGTTCAGAAAACTGCCCTTTTCAGCTTTATTCTCCCATTGAAGACCAGTTTTATTCAATTTAGGCTTCACAAATTTCACTTTTCTTTTTTTGGCCATCAGCATTACACAAAGTAAGTCTCTGAACTAGTTTCATCCAAATAATCCTCCATGTGCATTTTTCGATGAAATCATCAACTTCTACTTCAATTCCTCCGTTAATGTCAAGTGCTAGTGCCCAGAGAACTCTCCAAAAGCACAAGTTATTTAGCAAGTAAAATACCTTTCTTGAATTCACTAGTGTTTCAGAGCGGAAAAAAAAAAAAAAATAAGAATTCAGTAGTGCTTATACATTTCTCCATCTTGTCGACTTAATATTGTCAATTTTTTCTGCCTGCCTAACTTGTTTAGAAAGCTATCCTGTTATATTTAAAGCTGCTCAAATGTGTATCTGTGAAGAAATATTCATTGGTAATGTTTGTATGATCAAGTAAAACAAAAAGACAAAAAAGAGGAAGTTGATGCTGGAGCTCTTGGCTTTTATTTTCTCTTTCTTTTGTCAAATTATTCTCTACAACAAGTTTGAGTGTGCATTATTGTCGCGCAGGTTTGTAGGGGAACTGCTGTAATGCTTGTGTCGCCAACAGATGGTACAGATGAGATTGCGAACCCTTTTAGCCAGCCAGATGGGGCCTAAAACGGAGAACTTGCTTTGCCTCTCCTCACAACACAGTTTTTAAGAAACCATGATGGGGTGATTGTGGGGACCTTGGTCTTTAAATACCATGGACATTTGATTATCAACTAATGTAAAACATTAAAATGTTTGTTACTCTCTGTTCGTTTTAGATTCTAGTAGTAAATCTGTTCTAGGAATTGGATGCCTCTAAAAATGAAACTCAATTGTCTTTTGGGTGTCATCCTGTCAATGTAGTTATGTAACATTGTAAAATTTGATTCCTACCTGAGTTTCATACAATTCTAGTAGGATTTTCTTTGTTGCTTCATTTGTTTTCACCGTGAAGTGTGTCGTTCTTTGGCCTTGGTGCAGAATGATATAGTGAGAGATGCTTTAGAAAGCATTGTAGTAAATATTTGATGTGCACAGAGAGGTTGCTGCAACCAGTAAACGAGTAGATATCTTTTAAAGCTGACCTTTAAGCATTATTTAGTTGAACAGGCGTGGAAGATGTCATCCAGGAGACTGCTTAATCATTTGGCCGGTGGAAAAGAGGATTTTCTGAAGATTCTTTTGCACTGAATGGCATTTAATCATTTGAATCAAAGACTTTTGATATAATTTTTCTGGGGTGGTGATTTTCCCACTCCAATTTTATCCACTTACATTCTATTTTATAACTGAAAAAAAGAGTGTAAGTGGATAAAATTGGAGTGGGAAAATCATTACCATTTTTCTATTTTAAAAAATAAAAATAAAAAGATAATTAACTTTTGAACTTTTGATATTATAGAATATTACGGTAATGCGGTCACGTGGTATATCTTGTACATGTGTTATAAGATTAATGGATGTTTATTGATACTATTCCCCAAAACTAAAAAAAGGAAAAATAAACTTTAACGTCTATCCGTATTATAACACGTGTTACAAAATATGTCACGTGACTATACTACCGTAGTATTTTATAATTTATAATGCTCATTGGGCCTCTCCTCCACTAATCTTTTAATAAAAGAATTTTCAATGGGGTCGGCTGTCCTCATGCGCACTTGAATATAAAGTTGTCATTTGACGTTGCTTTTTGTATATGGATTCCATTGCAGGAATATGTAATGGGGTTTTTGGGAGTTTCTGGTAACAAAATTGGCAGATCTGACGAAGCTGTCCATTTAAATGATCTTGACCATGGTGCAAGGTGGAGGCATTATCCATGAAAATAAGTGGCTTGTATTGTATGAGAAGTAAATATAAAGTAGTCCAGTGGAAACATGAATCGCTTAGAGCCACATTTGGGGAAAAACCAATGAGATGTCTTTTGATTTGTTGACAGCCATTTTGGGCAATTGAAAATTTGCTGCATAGCTGTATGGTGCCCTCCCCCTTTACAACCCACTTTGTTGATTGGCATTTTGATCTTCTCTCAAATCTAGTGGTTCTTTGACATATATGCAAATTTCCCTCCCTTTTTTTCTTTTTTTTGCAAATTACCATCCTAGATACATAGAGATATATTCTTTTCAATTCCACTAAATTTAAGATGGATCAACAACAAAAATCACAAAACAGAGATGTAGAAAAAAGACTTTAAAAACTCTTTTGCAATGTTGGACTCAACATTTCCATGTTCCACTTTATGCGAGAAGGTTGAGAAAATAGTTGGGTGTCAAATGTGACATTGGACTAAATGTTCTAGATAACTTAAGTTACAAACTCATTATTCATATATTTCGTTGTTGCATAAATACCACCCTATGCGACAGCTTGGCATGCCAGATCAGCTAGGCATGAGAAACATGTGGAACAAGTAGTGTCGCATTGTAGTTGATGTTACAAAACATAACCAAATTATTGAACTCTAAGAAAAGCTTCCCACACGAGGAGTCGGCAACTTCAGCTCTCTATGGACAGCTGGAAACCCAACAACTGCCATGATATGACCATCACTACACCCATAAAAACTGGTTAAACCCTAAATTGTCATAAAATAAAAAAAATGTCAAACCATATCTTTTCATTTAAAACTATTTTAATACAGAAGTTTCGAGTTCAAATCTCGTATAAATTGATAAATTTGAGGTTTCGGGTTCACATTCGTCATCCGTCACTCCTGACTACTTCGATTATGTGCTTATCTTTAATATAACTTCATTATTAAGTATATGAATTGAATGGTATGGGCTGCTAATAAGTCATGATTTTGGTGATTAGGAAAGTGGGTCCTTGTGCACCTTTTCTTTTAATTTAATTTAATTTATGTTTTGGCCCTTGTGAAATAAATGGCATGAAACTGGGTCCAAAATTTGGTTCTATAATTTGTCCCCAGGATTTGACCCCTAAAATAATAAAATAAAAAATAACACGGGGAGCCTCCTCCTAATTGACCACAATTTTAGGCTTTACCTTACTCGAGGACAAATAAAATAAACACATATAAACAAATACGACAGTTTTATTTTTACCTGATTTTGAAGGATTCAGGGATTCAAATTGGATTATTTTTATGACAAAAAATTACGTGTAGTACACGGCAACATGAATGTGGTCAACGCTTAAATATGTTATATTTGACCTATATTTTATATATATATATATATATATATATATATATGAATCTGTATTTTATTACTATTTGCTAACATATATTTTCAACAATTCGGTTTTTCATATTACTATCCGTACAATTTTCAAAATTAGCCAACCTCAATTAATTTGCAAGATAGGTCATGGTGCGTCATATACACGATTTAGCCTCAGATTGGGTGGATTTTCCTGTCAGTGCAAAACATGTTCCACTTCTATTATGGGGAATAAGAGCCTTTGCATTAGCTGCTCCCAACAAACATTGCCAAAAATGATCCTCATCATCTTCTTCCATGTGACTAAGAGGGTTGGAATTGCACCTTAAGGTCTCGTTTGGTTGCTCGATTTGTATTGAATTGAAATTAAGTTCAAGTTCGTCTTTATGAATCATGTTTTTTTAGATAAGATTCATATGTACGAATTATTATTCAATTTAATAAGTTCTGATTATTTATAAATTCACCAAACAATGATCAATCATCATGCCCCGAAACCAGGCTTCCAAGCCGGGTTTGGTTTCAATCTAGCCTTACGAGTCCAATCCAACCATTTAATTCATTTGTGGCCTTAATTGGTGGGAGGCTAATTAATTTTGTAGGTGATGCCACACGCATTTGGTCGCATGACTCGTCGTTCAGACACTTTACATTTCCACTGCCTAGCAGGAAACAACTCTGCTTCCAAGTTCCAAGTTCCAACCAACCCAAACTCCCCAGAGACAAAACTCAGCACTTCGACGACGTCGTTACATTCATACACACACATACACGTACACATTCACATAATAATACATTATACATATGTACTTTTCTGACAGCTTTTCATGTGACTGAAAGGTCACGAAAGGCGGACCTACCTACATGTGGTCCCCACACAAACCCCCCCCCCAAATGCATGGCCCACCATGCAAGTGTATGCATGCGCACTCATCCACGTCATCTATTCTTTACACCCACCGCTACTCAATCTCGGCCGTCAGATCTCTGAATCCCTCGAGATCCTCGCTCCCAACTCTGCCTTTATGTTGAAAACAGCGACCAGTTATCATACGCAAATGTTCCCTTCACCTCACTTCATACTTTTCAGCTTTAATGGTTTATGCCATGCACACGTGTCACCCTCCCATACGCCCTCTTCAACTCGGCTAGGCAATATACCCACTCGTACCAAGTTATCATCTCGTTCCATCGCGAGAAATAAATAATTTAAGGAACCCCCTAAGTTGCCCATACGGTGGGCCCCATAGCTTCCAACCCTCCTCCCAACTGGATTTTCCAATTGCAAACTTTCGAAATGACATAAAACACCCTGTCTCTTCTTCGAATTAACATTCAACTGCCATTCAGACATCGCATAAAAAGAAATATCAAAACCAGAAAAAGCTGAACACCAACTATTTACCAACAAACACATCGAATATCGTAAATCACAATAATTTTATCATTTTCCAAGCCAAAAGAAAAGAAAACACAATAAAATTAAAAAAAATAATTATCAGAGAGAATTTGATTTTCTTCAATAACGAAGCGATCTCTCTCTCCGTCGTCTCTTCTGCTCCTAAAACTGTTTCCCTCAATCTAAACCATCGGTGATGATCTCCGAGAGAGAGACGCGCCATGATAATCGAGCACAAATTTCCTCCGAAACTTTCTCGAGAATTAATTTTAATTTTCCCGAGAAAATTCAGAAATGTTTTTTGTTTCATTTCTACAAATTTAATTATCAAACCCGGACGATCTTCGCGGCCTTGACCACGGGGTTTTCTCTCGCGATGGCCTCGCGACCCGCGGCCTTGTAGTCGTAGCTGCACACGTGGCGGTCGGAGTACCGGTGCTCGGAGCAGAAGAGTTCGCCGCACCGGCAGCGGAATCCGGTCAACCCGACCTTTCTCCGGCATCCGGAGCAACGGTTTACAACTCGCCGATTCGCCGATTCGTCCGATCTCGCGATCTCGGACGCCGTCGTTCTGCGGGTGATCTCGGCCGGAGCCTCGAAGCTAAAGGAGCTAGATCTCGGACTTTTCTCGCCGGAAAACTTCAAGGTCACAGCCGAAGATGAGGTTGCTGTGGTGGTGGCTGAGGAGGCGTTGAAGCACTTCTGGCACATGTTGTTGGTGGAGGGATTGCCTGTGACGCCGCAGTTGTTGACGCAGTGCGTTAGAGTTTCGGGGACCTTGAACTCCGTCTCTTCCTTCTCCGCTCTCTGAGCCATTTTTTTCATTCAGATTCCTTCCGATCGATCGATCTATCTCTCCTCTTCTCTTCTCTGATTTTTTTTCTTTTTCTTGAGATATAGATAGAAAGTATATGGAGGTTGAGGTTTTCTAGAGAGAGAAAAAGAAAGTTGTGGTTTCTAGAGAGAGGGAGAGAAGAGAGAGGTTTGAGAGGTTTGGGTGGGCGAGGGAGGAGACAGGGAAATGGGGATATGAAGGACTGAAAGGTCGGTAATGGCGATGGAATATGGGCCTCATAGAGACGCGTATAAAACATTTCTGCGTTTTATTTTTACTAAAATACCCTTCCTCCTTTTCTTTAATTATGACCTTTTGCTTAAAGAACTAAATTAAATTTTAAATTTTAATTATTTTGGTTCTTTGGTTTGGCTCAGGTTGCTTGTTCTAGATTGGTTCTGACGTGGTAATCGTCATTATTGAGAAAAGGCTATCCCTGACAAAGCTTATTTTAAGGTTCGGTGGGACCCGCTTTTTTACCCACATGCAGCATGATATCAATATGCAGCCGTCTGATTGATTCTATTGGTGGCGGATGTTCTGATTTCTTTTTCATTTCTTTATTTCCAATATAAATAACTCAAAAGATTAAATATGAATTCGTCTCTCTGGATTTTTATTTCTTTATTGTTCATCAATCATACAATAATTTATTTATTCATTTTTTTTTTTACACAAATTAATTGGTTTTCTACTCTTATGCAATTGTTCTCATTTCATTGTTATGTAGTGGACTCACATGCATATTATTAGAAAAACCACTTTATACCTTCTCAATAATTATTTGGTGTACCATTTCTGTAATAGATAGTAGAAGAAAAAATAAACGATATAGTCGTTAAGATCGTTCGAATAACAACACTCAAATTAAGAGGAGTTCCAAGTAGGGAAATATGAACAAATCAACGATTCAGGAGTTCCAAGTAGTTTTAGCGCAATTTTTGTTCGTTTTAGTTTTGTTTTTAGCATGTTAATTTATTGTCATTTTAGAATTGGTGTTTTAGATGTCATGTCGATGTCTTTAACGGTATAGTTAAAGTTTATTTCCTAAAATTGCTCTTTGATAAATAAAAAACAAAAACAAAACTCAATTTATATTATAACGGAATGCATGTTAATATTTTGATTTTATTTTAACAATTAAAAATTATCTTACACAACAAATGCTTCCAAATTACGAAACCCCCTTATTTAGTCATTCTCATGATTTGCTATAAAGCTATCACATATAAAAAGAATGCTTGAAAAGCAATTTCTTACTTCTTTTTTTCTACCTTTAATTATCTTGCATTGGAATAAAAGCTGCCTCATGGATGCCTTCCCAATTTAGGGTGATTGACATCAAAGCCTACAAAAATTTATTTCATATGGTAAAGTATACATGTCTTATAAAGCTTCATATTCTTTTTCTTTTTCTTCATTCTTTAAAAAAGATTTTTTTAATTTAAAAAAAAAAACCAAGAAAACCATCATGAAATTAAGCTGAATATATATATATATAAAGCAAAATGCAGAGAATGGTAAAACATTCAAAATACCATAAAATGCCTTTGATTATTGCAAACATTAAGAATTGAAATTATTAATTAAATAAGGATAATATAATAAATTCACACTTTGTTATATTTAAAAAAATTAAAAAATTAAAATTCGGATAATGAATTCAATTTTTATAAAAGCAACTATTTATTATCTTTTTTTATTCTAAAATAAATTTAATTTTTTTTTAAAAAAGAGTCTATCACAAATACGAAAGCGCGTGTAGAGAAACTAATCTAAATTAAACAAGAATTTGAAAAAGATTATTTAAAAAAGTGGGTGTGAGATGAGAGGGATATTTCCTGTCGTCCACTAGGACGAAAGGAGTAAATAGTTTATTATTTGTTGTTGTTGCATTGCATGGGTAAAAGAAGAGCAAAACAAAAAAAATTAAAAAAAATTAAAAAATGTACGGGATCCTAGAAGAATTGCACTGCAAGTGGAAGGGCAAAATGGAAAACGGGGAAAAATCAGAAAGCCCCACTGGGGAATGGCGGTGACAGGGGCAATTTCTCGCGTCCAGGTTTAAAAGGCCAAGCCGCCCTGACTGACCCATTTCCTTGTCTCAGGAAAAAAGTCGCTCTCTCTGTCCTCGTCCAACGCACACGTGTACGTCACACGCGTCGTCGTCCCCCTCCTCTACGTGTGCCAATATGAGGAGCCAAACAAAATACGCAATATTGCTGTTCACCGCAAAAACAAGACAAAAAAGAAAAGAAAAAACAACGCAAAAACTATTTCAGCGTCCTTCACCTACTTTCCCCATGTTACGTTAAGATTTTAACTAGTGTTTCTATTTTAGTTAGTATAAGTTTGGATCAATTTCAAAGTGTGGAAATTATGATATTTATTCAACGTTGTAATTACAGAATAGGAATATAGAAGGGAGAAGTCAATAGAGTCTAGCCCAATTAAGTTTGATTGAATAATTTAATTGGAGCACCAAAATGTAATTCAAGGACAGGACAAGTACATCAACCATTTCGGTCAATTTTCAATAAAAAAACAATGATTTCACAACCGTATATTTCGCTCGATGAGACTTCTTTATCCCGTGCAAATCATTTATTCGTGAGTATAAAATATTTTGTGGAAAAAAAGCTAATTGATATTTTTAAAATGATTAATAATTTGGGCATGAGGACATACATCCAAGATTTCAAAGTGTTCGCGGTACAAATATGACATGAGGACATCCATCCAAGACTATAGTTTAATAGGTGTGTTGAGATTTTTCTTTTTGTGTTTTTGATAAATTATTTTTGTATTATATTAAATTTTAATTTACAGAAACGAAGAATGCCTCGTTCATGGTAATGAGGGAAATAATGTCATTTTTCAAAATAAGTTGTGTTGTTAGGGAATTTCAAAGTCTTTTCACGGCCATGGTTTTGAAAGAGCGCAGCTGTTTCTCTCTCTCAGCACTAATAATAAATTAATGCAGCGGCATAATCTGAGAACCGCTGTGGGTTGAGCCCACCACTTGACTGGGTCCAAAGGATAGTGACTAATTGTTATAGCAAAGTCAAACACGATGAGATAGACGGCTCTGACTGGATGCCACGCGGTTCACACGTGGCCGACGTACCTTGCTGGATAGCAAGTGGGCAAAAAGGGTCGGTCACAGATGACCCAGCCCCACCACCAGCATCTGACCTCCCTCAACTTCCAACAATATTAAGATTGGGATGGGCGTGTGTGGGCCCTATGCTCATCCTACCTAAAAGGTTCATCATGTACATCTTATTATATATTTTTAGTATAAGTATTAGGCTTAATTAAGATACAGATTAATCTGGTCCATATAGTGTTAATTGGCATCCCATTCGAGGAATGCTAGCTACAACCTCTTTGCATTCTTCGTTTAATTTGTTCCATGTCTATTTTATTCATACATAAATTTATGTACTAGCTACATCCTCCTTGTATTCTTCGTTTAATTTATTCTACGTGTACTCTATTCATACATAAATCTATATAAGAAGAGTATAAGATGGAAGTGTTCCTCTTTATTATTTATTTATAGTATTATCTAAGACACATACTAATCTAGTCAACAGCATGTGTTTCACGTTTTATAAAAACATGACTGAACAGCAAATTTATATTTAGAGTTAGGGGAATAGTATTAAGAAGCTATTAGAATTTCTGAAAATTCTTATATTTTCTAACTTTTGGTGGGTTTGATTGAACTATTTTCACTATGGTTTTGATGAACTTATGAATGTTGGATTCAAAGAGACCTTCACTAATACTCAACTCCAATTCAATCCAAGCCGAACAACCAAATGAGGGTAAGGCCGAGAGATAAAGAAAACTACAAGCATTACACGCGCGTTACTTGAGCATACTACTACTTTGGCTTAAATTAAATACTCAACAAGCAAAATAAACAAGATCCAAAACATCATCCATAGCAAAGCCAAGTGACAGCTTCCTGGCCCTCACCAACGGCTGGGATTATTACACACAATCGTTCCTGACATTTGAAATACTCCCACAACAGCTTCCAACCATCTATAACACAAGAGACCTAACATAACAAGATCAACTTAACATAAGCAGAAGCCACATGGGTAGAAATGAGAGCATGTGTGCAATAGATAAAAAGATGAACCCTCATTCCGAGACATTTATCAGATTTTGTCCAGCTTTTCGGCCTTCACAACCGGGTTGGCTTTTGCTATAGCATCCTGAGCAGCACTTCGGTAATCATAGGGGCAGTTGTGTTTATCTGAGTAACGATGGAGTGAACAAAAGAGATTTCCACAACGGCAATTGAAGCCGGTTAGACCAACACGTTTCTTGCAAGTTCCGCACCTGTTTGGAGTCTCTTTCACCTTCTCCTCACTCTTAATGTCCAAAGATGGAGTAGAGGAAGCCTGTGTTGAGATGAGCATCAAATCTGCGGACCCAGCTTGTACATCTACATCAACAGTAGCAATAGGCTCCTTCCCTCTGTCATTGGGATTGCCATTCACAGCACAATCAATGGATGCTGCAGCAACTTTAGCCTGTTCTTGCTTCAATACCAAGTCCTTGTGGCATTTGGAACACAAATTCATTGTTGCTGCACTCCCAAAGAATCCGCAGTTGTTGGCACAGAGCTTGGGAGCTTCAGGAGGAGCTTGACACCCTGTCTCGTTGTGCTCCATTTTTTTTTAAATTTTCCTGCACCATAATTCCTTAAGGTCTCCAAAAATATATGATAACACAACCAAAGGTAGAAATCTCTCCCCACCTGACATCTACAATTCACCCACTAAATTAAATTCAACATAGTAGTTTAAATCTTTAGAACAAGACATGAAATGACCAGTCCATATCTTTGCTGTGACGGAAAAACTATATGGAAATGTAAATCGTCATTTCTAAGTACCATACTTGAGGGAAAATGACTCTTTAATTGTATATTTTAACCATGACACCCTAAGAGGATCTTATCAGTTACCTAAACTTAGTTTGAGGTTGGCTCTGAATACTCATCTTGGTTATTTAAATATTATTACATTGGTTTCACAAAAACGAAAACAAAATTCAAATGGATAATCAAGAAAGACCTTAAGGTTTCACTTGTACATAAAGGAAACAGGAGCAAATAAGTTTCCATTAGAAATCATTTTTCAGGGCCCTGCATATTAATAGGAAATTTTTTACATTTTAAAAAGTATAATGCAACATCAGATGCATCAATCAAGAGTATGCTCCCTCAAACTTTACCAAAGAAATCAAACAGAAAATCAGTGCGCCCCTTCTCTTGCTATATACCCTTCCAAAGAACCATATTATTAGATGGTCAACCCTATTCAATGACAAATTTATGAAGAAAAAGATGGCTTTCTGCTTTATTGTTATCGTTCACAAATGATGATTTAATCATGCTTTGCTATCTTCATTAATGATTAATGGCTTCATAGTAGGATTAAAAAGACCTTATACTTCTAATCAGATACTTTCATGACATTCAACAAAATAAAGAGAGAAGCAAAGAAATTATAGCAGCAACTCTCCAATATTCGACGCATACAAAAGAGACTGACAATGACACCCCATAAGGCATAGACATTTCTTACTTCTGCTGTCCCAAATCACAGTGAAACCATACTGACAAATAGACAATTCATTGTTTACAGGGCAAAGCAAAAAGTAGAGAACACCATTCCTGCAACTACCTAGCAATACAAGTATAAAATATCTGCAATTCCTGCAAGTATATGAGTATAAAACATGCACAATCTGAAATGTATATTCAATTCACTGGATGCCAAAACCCACAGATACAGTATTGGAAACCCAAAAACTCAACAACAATAATAAATTCAATCCCTTTATTTCATTCCAAGAAGAAAACCTACCATTTCTTCAACTGACTCTTAACAAAGACTAACTAGCCATCACTGTCACCAACTTCCAACAAACACCCTTGTATCACACAACAAAATGTCTTCTGTTCTATCTATTGTTGTTTTGTTTTTGCCTTACTTTTTTCCCTAATGTTTTCATTGCCTTCATATAATATTTGCACGTCTTCTAATATTTCATAACCTTCTAACTTGTGGTTGGGACTTCCATTCAGTCACACTGGACAGAAGCAAGCTTCATGTGTCACAATGACTTGGCTAAAGTAGAGATTATTATTGAAGCTCTAATGACATTTCTAACTATGAAGCCTGAATATGAAACTCATACAAATGAAAAGAGTTCCATTTAACTAGACATATCATTTAAAAGTTAGGAACGCTAAAGAATGGTCGCTTTTTACTTTTCTTTTTCTGCTAGGGAAAAATAATCCTTGGTGTATGACAGTATTAGTAGTTTTCACTTTGCCACCCTAAGATTTAGAAGGTGAAAACTTTCGTCAACATTCTTTATTCTTTTAATTGTTCAACAAGTTAAACAGAAAATACAACTTTGCAAGAACATGAATGTCCATTGAAAAGAAAAGTGTGTAGTTCATCCATCATGACAGAGACAGACAGACAGACAGACAGAGACAGAGACAGAGACAGGTTAACAGAAGAGCAGGGAATAAATTTTGCAATTTTTTCATCTTGTCCGAGAGAGTTCCATCAATGTAAATTCAGAGATTAGCTTTTCTGATTGGTTATGCTTTGCAACTCAAGAGCTACACATCAGCTTATGCCTATTTGTGGGCATTTGACACAACAAGCCTTGGCTAAAACCTTCATGAAAATAACAGGCTAAAACCTTCATGAAAATTCGCCAGTCAGCATAATAACCACATAATCATACTTCTGCTAAAATGCTTTACCCAAAAAAAAAAACAAAAAAAAAACACAACAATCCAAACATTAAACACATAAATTTGCTCAACATTGGGGCAGATAGTAGCGATTGGAGCATACAACTATTGACAGGAACATGGCCCTCTTTGTCCTAACAAATTAAAATACCCAGTTAAGGTAAAATCACCATCAGAAGAAAATACGTGGATCTTTCTGTAAACTCAATGAACCTTACAAAAAACCTCAAAACAATTGAAACTAATCCCCTTGTTCTCGATGCAAGGCTAGGAAATCATGAGACAATCTAAAAACTCATATAATATTGCACTCCATAGCTTTCAAGAAATTAGCTTATCAGACAGCTCATGAACAATACTCAAAAGCCCTTCCACATGCTTGTTCCTACCTTTCATTTTCTCTCTCTATTTTTTGTAAAGAAAGAAGAGAGTAAATGGATGGTTATGACGAATTCGAATTCTTTTTCGTGGTACTGAGTCATTGACTTCTTCATAGATTTATATTAATACATAAAACATACTCATCAGAAAACCTAACCTCTTACATACATATCCCCTTTTCAAGTCTTGAAAGAAGAAGTCATGTAATCAACTTTAAGCTAATTCACCATGGCCAATGAAAAAATAAAGACACAAACCACTTTAACCAACTCATCAAGCTAAAAACTTGCAAAAAATTCATAATCTGCACAAAAGAACCTTAATTTCTTATTGTTAACATCACAAACTTGGAATTAGCACCAGGGTTTCCATCAAAACACAAAACCCACCATCATAACCACATATTTTATCATATACATAAATTTCTGAGCGTCTTCAACCATTTTGAACATGTTTCATCAAAATAAGCAGAACCCAAAAACGATTAGTGACAGAAGAGCAATCTACGACTCACCTGTTCGCAGAGAAACCAACCTCCTCAAAGTAGAACCAGTAATTCACAGAGAGATGGTCCCTATCCGCTCCCCTTCAATGAATAAATAATTAAATTATCAAAATTTTGAAAAATCGAACACTCAAATAGAGAGAGAGAGAGAGAGAGAGAGAGAGAGAGAGAGAGAGACGAACCCTAAAGCGAACAGGAAAGAGGAAGGTGTCAGAGGAGGAGAAATCGAAGCCGCCTGTTCCAGCTGGGATTTATAGGCGATGAGGAAGCGTGGACGTTGAGCGAGAGCAATGATATGATGTGTTCAATATGTTACGGTTTAAGCCACGTTTCTGATTTTCATTGGACGAGAGGGAAAACCGTCAGAAAATGGTTTTAACGTATTTGAAATAAGAAGTAGTGAACCAATCAGGTTCTGGAAAACACAGATTTCACATAGGCTCAGCCTTACCTGATATTTTTTGTCCTGGAGTGGAAGTGAGTTGCGTGCCCAGTAATGTTTTGTTTTTGTTGGGTTTTTTCTTTCTTGATGGTACGTGCGCAGTGTTTTGTCAGTTTCTTCAAAATGTTATTTTTTTGGGTGTGGTTTTATCGGAAAAGCTCGAAGAGGAAAAGAGAGCGACTCACGTACGATTTCTTTACTAAATTACCGATCGTCAATTACGCCATTTTTGTATAATAGGCGTCACGAAGTATTTTTAAAAGTATGTCGTTCAATTTGCTATAAAAGAGTGTAATCTTGATCCAACTAAACTGCAATCTATGTACTTCAATGCCTGGTTTTGTATTTCGAAAACTGCCCAACTCAAAATGACTATCCCGTATTATTTTTTTCAACACCTTTTGATTTTTTTTTTTGGGAGCAATAAGTCTTTAAATTTGTGCATGATTCGCATTTTAGTCATTAAACTAAAAAAATGATTGTTATAGCACCTCGCTAGTTTTATTTTTAAATATCAAAATACGAATCGGGCACAAATTCATAGACTATTGTTTCTAAATAGCCTATTTTTTATATATTAATTGTCACATTTTGAGTGGTAAATCACATATTTGAACAATAATATGAGAGTCAATTCAATGTTAAGAGGGAACCATATGTTGGAAAATAGTGTATAATTACTATATTATTCTCATATAAAATTCAAGAAACATTAATGTAATTAAATGCACAGTTTAATGCATGTGTACTTGACCCCCCCAAAAAAAAGTATGGGTTAACATGATAATCGGTCAAGGCTAGTATTTTATAATATGTCTTTAGTACAATTTGCAGCCACTATGTTGTTCATGGTTGACCGACACTTGTCTCTTAGAATACAATAATCACGTTATTACGGTAATAGTATCTTAAGCTATAAGATACTATCGAACCACAATTATGCTGAACACTCTCTCGTATAAACTCAAATCCCTATTTTGAGTGTAAGTGACGCACAAAATGCTATGACTTCATTTAGGGAATGTTTGGTAGTGCTTTTGGATTGACTAAAAGCACTTTATGACAATAAAAAACGCTTGTAGTTGCATTTGGCAGAACAATTAAAACGTACTCACTTCATGGAGAAGCACATACCATGTGCTTTTTAGGAAGTACTTGAATTTTTAACAAAAAAATCAATATTTTTTTCTTCAATAAAAAGCGGTTATAACAAAAGTACTTATAAGCGTAAGTACTTCATAGAGAAGTAGTTCAAAATAATTATATTTTATAGACGTGGAAGTGATTGTTTATAATAAAATGGTTGTACATTTGTTTTATAATCAAATGTCTATTCTTCAAAGGACGATAGTTGCATGGTTTCACTTATAATCTTTTCATGAAAACCCACATCCCACGAAAGGCCACATGACATCCTAATTGACATAGCATTTACATTCAAAATTGAATTATTTATTAATTCATAATTAAATTAATTAACAATCCCTTACATGAATGAAAACTTCTTGTACAAGATGCAAAATGATATGCAAATGCTTGCGAAAATTTATGACTGAAAAATGTATTGAGATGGCTAGCATTAGGTTTGGAGTTTTATGCCAATGGGGCAATGAAAAAATGCCTTAATTTGCATATTAGTAGTGTTAAGTTTGAATATTTTGATACCATAGTAGCATATGTGTGTGAGAAACTCCCGTGATAGTTCTTGTACTATATATTAAAAAAAGGTTTCGAATTCTTCTTTGTAAATTACTATTGAATTTATGTCACGAATTAGTGAACACGCTACAACTATTATTCGTCTATACAAAAAGTTCTAAATGGTTTTTTTCTCTAACCTTGCAGTCTTAAAATTCGGGAATCCACGGTATTCATAGTTTAACATTTGTTGATGGATTTTATTTACCACCATTTAATTTTATTTGGACCATTAGACATCGAGATGAAAAGTATTTTGAATTCAATAACGCTACGGGCACCAACTTGTTTACCAACTTTTGAATACCAACACATGTGGCACATGACATGGCAACCTATGTCATCTGCCACCTCATTTATTTTAATTACATAATTTGTTATATAAATAAAAGAATTTCACACCGAAAAAAGAAAAAAGAAAAAAGAAAAAGAAAAAAATTCTTTTATTTATATAATAAATTATGTAATTAAAATAAATGAGGTGGCAGATGACATAGGTTGCCATGTCATATGCCACATGTGTTGGTAGCCAAAAGTTGGTAAACAAGTTGGTGCCCGTAGCGTTACTCTTTTGAATTTGAACCTTTGGATAACAATAGTCAAATGTTATCCGGGGCCCCCAAAAAAAAAAAAAAAAAAAAAAAGAAGAAGCAAATTTTAGGTTTCAATCTTTGGGTTGGAGATAGCCTAAAAAAAGCCCAAATTAAAATTGGACCGGATTGTTCAAATCTTTGAGAAGCTGACCTAAATAAGAATAAGAATATATAAAAGAGATATTTAGTGATATACCCATTTCTAGCACTAATATTATAAATAAACCCTACACAATTGAATTCCTATAAACAAACCCAAAAAAAACCCAAAAAATGATAGCTAGCCTTATTGAATTTAATATTGATTATTAAATTACTTTGATGCCCTATTGAGTGCTTTGGGTATTTTTATGAGATTTTGGGGTTGGGCTTGTTTTAAGAAATTGATGGCAGTTTTGTAATTTATAAGAAGTTAAAAGTTTTTTTGTTATGTTGTAAATGGACTTTGGGTGTGTTTCTAAAGTCCATTTTATATAGGGTATTTTTATAATTTGGGCCCTCATATTGGGTATAATAGTGAATCTCCCTATATAAAAAAGAGTTGCCAAAAAAGGAAAAAAGCCCATAAACAACCATACGAATTATTATCCCCAACCTGCAGCAAACAAAGAAGAGAGAAATCACGGCATTCTCCCACTCCCAGTAGAAAATTATAATTTGCGATATATAATTTCCCAGAAGGCATCCTCTCAATCAAAACACTCTCTCTTCTCTCTCAAAATTCCATTTTCTCCCCGGAAATTCGCTCCCGGGGGGTTTTTTCCCATGAAACCCTGTAATCCAATAACCTAGGAATTCTTTTCCATCACTTTCCCGGGAAAATCCCCTATCTTTCCGTACACAGTTATCGCCGAGTTCCGGAGGAGGGAGGGATTTGATTCGGTTGCGGGTATTTATAAACCGAGAGCTAGGGGTTTGCGATTGGTTGAGGTTTCTGGAGCATTTGGTAAGAGGGGTTATTTTGAGGCTGGAAATTAGGGTTTGTGGCGATGGGCAGCGTGGATCGAGTCGATGATAGGACCTTTAGGGTTAATTTGACGGGCGATTCAGTTGTCAAGTTGAGAGCGAGTGTGAGGGAGAAGCTTAAGGAGTTCATGGGGGATTACACCGACGACACTCTTGTGGTACGGACTCTCTCATTTGGCTTTTGGTCCCTTTTGCGCGTTGTTCTGAAATTTACGATGATTGTTGGCCAGTTTCAGTGGTTTGATTGCGTTTTGGAGCATTTGTCGGTTTGATTTTATGTTTTATTTGGGTGATTGCATATGGTATTCTTGGTTCTTTCTTCATGTGGAGGAAAGATTTGGCTTTGGCTTTGGTTTTGGCTTCACCGTCTAAATTATTATCCTGAAATTTAATGTATTTGGCTGCCAATGTTGATGCCATGAATTGGGTTTAAGTGAACGTTGGCTAAGAAATGTTGCCATTTGCTTTAAGGTAGGCGATTAGGTCTGACTTGGAGATGCTAAGCATTGCAGTACTCTTGAATTTTGGTTTCATCTAAATCGTTACCCAGATTTTTGAGTTTATACTTTTAGTTGGTATGACCGTATGAGTATGTAGAGAATGTTTGCATTTCTCTTGCCCCTCAGGTCAGGTATATTTTATGATTGAAAAAAGTTAAGATACATCACTCCTTTGGATTTTCTTTGAGGAATTTATGCCCATTGTTCAAAATGTGAGCTGTAAGTGTGCCAAATGTTTTAGGCTTTTGTTTATGACTGCATTGCTTGGGCATTTGTACGGAATCTGTTAAGGTGGCTGTCTGTGTGGGGAGTTTTTAGGGGCACAAAGCTTCCAAGATAGTTTATTTTTTAGAGGGAGGGAGAACATACCATTGTGAAAAAGTCTTCTTGCAATATTGCTCATGACCTATGTGTGCAATGAATTTGAAACATCATTTTCAAGGATTGGTGCAGGCCCTAGACTTGTGAGTAATATAGGCTTCAAGCCTAGGGTTTACATGGGGTTTTGAGATTACGCTACTGCGGAGGTGGTATGTCCAATTTATTTTAAGGTTTAAGGTTTCCATAATTGAAAATTGAAAATGCGTTTTAAGGTTTCCATAATTGAAAATTGAAGACATAATGTTCGTAAGCTTCGGGTACCTCTTGGACTTTCTTGGGACACATTGAGATTCCTCTCTGATCTTATTATGTTTTTATTTTCAAGGATGATCCTCATCTGTGCCTTATAAAAGTGACAGGATCACAAAAATTAAACAAAAAAATTAAATATCCCGAAGTAGTCTACCAATTTATTTATATTTTATGCAACACAGTTGAGAAGTTGCATATAAGTACATGTACCTGTCTCTGTTTTTGGTTGTGACTTTGCAGATGTATTTTTCGTGTAAACGAACAGTTTCATATGTGCAAGTTTTGTGTTTCTTGAGATTTACAGTCTTGTTTAATCCATTGTGTTGTTTCTTGTGCCCATCTTTCTTACGTTAAATGATATGAATGCAGTTTTTCAGGGTTAGTATATAAATGACTAACTGGCATATAACCGTATTGTATTTTTATTTGTTTTAGATGTGTATGGGTGGCACCTAAGGTCTATAGTATAAGTTTAGTAGTTCAAGATGATGCGAGTATTCTGAGTCTTATCCAGTTCCATCTCAGAGCTATAAGTATAAACTTCTAAAGTACATCTCTGATAATGAAGGGTTTCTAGGAACCCTGCCTAATTATTTAGGAATATACTTATAAATTCCTCCTCCCTCACTCCATCCTTCTCCTTGGCTTCACCCACTGCATACACCTATTCTCTAGTTCTCTTGTTCTGGGTTCGTGGGCAGAAATCATAGAATAGGAATAAATGTAACTTGGCTTATTTAGGGGCAAGATATTTTGTCTCTCTCCCCTGCCTTCGCCCTCCTTTTAATATCATTTTTGCTCAATTTGGTGATGATGGGGAGATGCAAGGTGTATTTGGGTTGAATTTAGGGTATGGTTGATCAAAATTGGTTGTTGCTCTTGGTGTAAGTTTATACTGGTTATGCTTTACTTTGGATTTAGATTTGGTTTTCTTCTTATCTTGTAAATTTGGGTGTAATTTAGGCCATGGTTGTTAACAAATGGGTTGCTGGTTTTTAGGTTTCACTTTTTTAGGCTTTATGGTGGTTGTGTAATTGGTTAGACTTGGGTTAGCACATTTGATAGGGCCGGATTTTATTATATTTTTAAAATTTTTCCTCACGTGGGCATGGTTGGGTTCAAATTGCAATCCTTTTATGCCTTATGTTCGACCTATATTTGGTTAGAGTTGTATAGAAGACTCATGGCTGTTTAGTGTCTTGCAGAATAGGGGTCTACTAGGTTTGTGGTGACATATTTTGAGGGATTAGAAGTACTGAATTTGATAGTTACAGAATTTGTGGATTGTGGAAGGCAAAGTTATGCCAGGCATAGAGTGGTTATTTTTATACCTGCATGGTAGTTTTTTTCTTTAATGAAGTGATTCTTATTTGTCGGGTACTTTTTATAATACAGAAACATGTGCCACTCCACTATTTTGACCAGAGTTATTTCCACTTAAAGGACCGTAAGTTATGTCATGTGATGGGATTTTGTACATTTGAGACTTTTCCTCACGTATAATGTGGAAGTAATGCCATTAGAAGAGAGTTATATGCATACTATTTAATGTTTAGTGATACGACAGAATTTCTTCTCATCTCATTTGTTTAATATACACATTTCAGTGGATTTTAATTTGCATAAGATCAGAGTGAAACATTCCTTTTGTGGATGCTTTTTCTTCTTGATGACCAGTTGGCCTTCGTCTCCATTTTTGTTTGTGTTTCATTGTCTACTTGGGTTCATCCTCTTGGTTTTTTCTTTATGTAGAATTATACACAACTTATGCCATTAGAACTCTAGCTCAGTTTTCTAACTTATGTTGCAGGAATATGTAATTGTCCTTTTAAGGAATGGCAGGCGGAAAGAAGAAGCGAAGAATGAGTTGAATGTGTTTTTGGGGGATGACAGTGATTCTTTTGTTTCTTGGTAATTTATTATTTTCCCTCTTTTATGAGCAATGTTAGTTCATAGATGATGGTTGTTTAGCAACCTAGCTCTGGTCACACATGTATTGTGGACAAAAGTTTTAATTATTTGTTTAAAATTTTCCTCAATAGGTTGTGGGATCATCTGGCTTCAAATTTGGATTTGCATGTGCAATCTCAGGATTCTGATATGGAAGATGCGAGTAAAATAAAAACTACATCAGGTGACCAAACAGGAAATACTGATTCTTATCATTTGGGTTCTGAGCCAGAAAGAGAGAAGTCTAATAAATTAACTAGAAGCCGGCACAATAGGGAATGGAAAGGACTAGCGAGGGATGCAGCTGAACCCCCTCCTTTTCTAAGCTCTGAGATTGGAGATATTCATGTAGATGAAAAAAGTCATAGCAAAGTCATTCGTGCAAAATCTCCTTTGCGCCAACCTGCAGCTCAGAGGAAAAGGATTCGGCCTGATGAGCGACATAATACAGAGGTTTGAATTTGTAATTTTTTCTTTTATGATCCTGAAGCAGGGTCTAGTTGAATTGACCTTGGGTTTTGCAGCTGTTTTTGATTGGTGACATATGATTAATGTTATAATTATCTATTCTTCAGTTGTATTGACTGGTAAATTTATTTTTTTTGTCAATGTAATAAATATTTATGATTAATATATGCTGAAGTTTGGCATAAACTGCTATATTAAAGTATTCAAGGCTGATATTGAGTTCTGGAACTATCCTATCTGTAATTTGGAGTTTTCAATTTTGTACTAATAAAATCTGAAAATTTGTTCAAGTACTCTTGTAAGCGATTGTCTTGTTTATTATTCTTCAATCAATCAGTGGTCCATTATTGATCACGTTTTATGGGGAACTGAAACAGCAATTTTCCTATCATTTTCTTTTTAGAGATTTTGCTGTGGATTGGCTTTCATGTTGTTGCTTGGATGTCAATAAACTGTCTTTGAACGTATTAACGGTTTTCAATGTACATACAGCTGATCTTGTCCACTTTTGCTAATCCTCCATCTATCTGTTAAGATGATATTGTAGACTAGAGTAACTATGCTATTTATGTGTATTTAAGGAAGATCATTTTGGACTGCTATAACTGGTACAACTAGCCTTCTTCTGACACATCGATGGGTTGAATCTTAAAACACTACTTGCTTTCAGGCTTGACAAGCCAAACAAAATGATAGACTATTTTTTCTGCTCACAACTTTTTTGGTATAGAAAGTATGCACTTTGATAACTATTATCCAACTTTCTCATTCAATTTCTTGACAGAGGGAACCAGTTTCTCAAGTGAATATTGATGCCCCTCGACGGCTACTCCAATTTGCCATGCGGGATGCGCTGACAACCTCAAGGCAATCAAATTCAACAATGCAGCCCACATTGAAGCGACTCCGTTCTGTGGTTTCTACACCCACTGTTGACTCATCAGTGGCTGATTGTCCTCGACGAATTCAATCTGTTGCCAGGGTGCCAAATCCCATGTCAACTGTAATGAAAGCTGTTGCAGAAGCTGCTGAAAATGTAACAAGAGTTAAATCATCAGGTAGTGTGTTTGACCGACTTGGTCGTGGTATGGATGTCTCAGAGATGAGTGACCCACTTGCATCGTTTAGAGAAGCTGCTACTGAGGATGGTGTATGTGAAGATGCCATCCAAATTCGTGAGCAAATGCGATCAACATATCTTAAAAAAAGTGAACATGGTGGGCAGTTTGTAAGGAATGCTATCTTAGAAAGTGAAACTGGTTTGGCTTCTGATTGTATATCAGACAATGAAGGGTTTGATGATGTCAATGTTATGGGTCGTAGAGTTACTGATGTTTCCCAAACTGGGACATCTGGTGGAAGCAAGGGTGCTGACGATGTTATGCGGATATCAAGGAATAAAGATCAGGGTCAACCTACTGCACCTGCAAATTCTGCTCATAAGATTGTGAACATATCTGTGAATGTCAATACTTGGAAACCACCCCATTATCAGGAGCCAAAAGAAGTTGCTGACTCAGATGACTGGACTTCTGTACAGGATGGTGAGGTAGGGGTTCCCAAATCTGATTTGCGGGTCATGAAAGAGAACAGCAACCCTGTCACAGTTAGTAATGGAAATGTAAGATTGATCTCCCCCACCACACACGGCAAATTTTTTTTCGTCCACAGTTCTTTTTTTTTTTGGGTGCCCTGGAGACTGCCATTGAATATGTTGTTTTCATGATAACAGGCGAACCCTGCTGCAGATTCTCAAAGGATGCTTTCCTCTTCTACTGGTGTGTTTTGAAACTCTGAAATAGTCAGCTCTCTTTTTGCTTCCATGCTAATATTGTAATTCCTGTTACTGTTCCCCCTTCTTTAGGGGAGTCAGGACCCTGTTTCTAGCTCCTCAAACAATTGATTTCCTTATTGGTGCTGTATCATCTTGATTTGAGCACTACGCAAATTTACATCTTATTAAGTTTTGTTCTTGGAATATCGCATAGGTGTGTATGCTGCTGGACGTCCTTTGGAGGATGCAGAATCTCGAACCATCTTTGTTAACAATGTAATAGCCCCTCTTCTTGTTCAAGGTTTAACATATTGTCTTGGTTCTGTCCATTGTCAGTTTCGATTATATTTTGTTATGAATGCACAGGTCCATTTTGCTGCTACAAAAGATAGTCTTTCTCGACATTTCAACAAGTTTGGGGAAGTGCTAAAAGTGGTGATACTTACTGATGCAGCAACTGGGCAACCTAAAGGGTAAGATGTGTCGTCTCATCCAAATCCTTCCTTTTTCTTTGAGGATGATACACATTCAGTTGTATTTTTTGGCTAAATGACTTTACTTGAGCAGGTCGGCCTATGTAGAGTTCACACGGAAGGAGGCGGCAGACAATGCATTATCTCTGGATGGAACCTCCTTCATGTCCCGGATCCTTAAGGTAATGATTATTTCTGATGGTTTTTGCTATTGTGAGCTCTTTGGGAATATACATCATATTTAGCTTGCTTCTTAACATATGATCTTGTAAGGTATAAATTGTTCATAGCAGGGAATATGTGTGTTGATTGCATTTTGGGCTGTGACCGAAAATGAACATGGAATGGTTTTATTCTTTAGGGTTTAAAGATAGTTACTTTGCAACAAAATATTGACCTCGTTATCATCCTATTGCAGGTTGTGAAGAGGGGCGCTGCAAATCAAGAAGCAGCTCCTGTCATCACATGGCCACGGATTGCCCGGGGATCCCCATTTGCCACTGCGAGGTTTGCTAGGTCGCCTTTCCCAAGAGGCATGTCTGGTGCATATAGGCCTCGTCCCCTAATCAAACCTGGTGCCAGGAGCATGCAGTGGAAGCGGGATACTCAAGCCACTCCAGGTGAGAGTGGTCCTCCAGTCACTGGCAATCCTGTTCCTTCTCCGACAGCTCGTAGTCTAACCTACGTGCGAACAGAACCCAAGCCAGAGGGCAACTAGTCCAAAAATGTTACCTTCCGCAATATGCCCGACTTGAAATTGCACCACTTGAAATGCTAGAGGTTGTTGGAAATCCAATAAATTGGAGTATATTCTTTTTGTAAATGGTGGAGAACATTGTTACGTGGAGGCTGAATTGGAGGGGAAGGTTTCCCTACTCGCAAATTTTTGGTTTATTCTTTTGATTTGGAGATAAAAGAGCGGTTTGGTTGTTATGGCATGGGATAAAGCGAGGGAAAGTATTTTGGATCGAGTACTTAGGTGTTTCTTCCGGAGATAAATATTGTTCGCGATAAAATTTGTGAATACGGCTGACGGATATATGGTTTCTTTTTTGAAGGATAATCTGTTGATTTTGCGTTGTAATATTTATACATTGATAAACCAAAAAAAAAGGGGTAAAAAGGATGAAAAGAGAGATTAGTTGCCTCGTATGGTGTTATTTTCTATTTTTGTTTAGATATATTGCAAATTCAATTTAGTAATGTCTGTCATGATATTCTGCGTTTTTCAGTAATGAAGATGCTAAATGTTCTTGAATGAATCACTGCCAAATAAGAAAATTAGAATAATATACCCAAAAAAGAAGATAACAGGGTTGGTTATTCTAATTGTTGCCACCATATATTTTGCCAGTTACAATTGCACAAACAAATCACTCACGTAAGCTTGCTGCATCCTAAATATAATTTCCTAAGACATTTCCAAATGACCTTCACAAGGGAAATGGTCTCTTGCCAAACTGTTCGACAACATAAGATTTCGTTTATATCGCCGCAAAATGAATCCGGACCATTGATTGATTAAGTTGATTATGGTCTAAATGTGACAACATACATGTAGCAGGAACTGCTGGTATTTTCAGAAGGGTGAACTGATAATGCCATTGGCTTGATTTATAGGCTGCTTTGGCAGACATAGATGGGATTATTATAGTCGTTTTCACTTCCCGTAAAATGAAAGGATACAAAAATCCAATAACATAACAACCATTTAACAAAATTCATGAAAACAATCTCATGAACAAGAATTAAAACTCATCTTGTAAGCACAGCAAACAAGACTCCAACTGACAAACCAGCAATACACAAGAAAGAAACCCCGCGAACCCGAACAAAGAAGACATTCAAATTCTTAGCAACCTGAAGAGTGAGTGTCAAAATCTGCAACCGACCTTGCTCCTCCATCTTCTTAAAGAAGTAGATCGGCTTCAAACTCTGCCTCAACATGAATGCCAATGAGATCGGCAACCCAAATGCCAAAATGCTCTGAATTGAGACCTCTGGAATTGGCGTGGACTTGGTTATGTATGAAATCCAAGCTCCAACACCAAGCTGGACCAACCCCAGAAGAGCAAATGCCCTGCTCAGATTATACATGTTCTTTGCCATCCCTTCAAGAACTTCTCTGGTCTCATTGGCCAAGGATGATAGGTCTCGCTCCACGGTCGGTCCTTCAATTTCTTGGTGCTTGAAATCAGGGTTTTGACTAGGGTATTCACTTGGGTTTTGGGGCTTTTCAGATTCTGATGGTGGTGAACTAGAGGTTGAAAGAAATCTGGGTCTTTGATCTGATAACCATAAATTGGTACCGAAACTTGAACATGACTGTGTAAAACCAAAATTGGGTTTTTTGGGTTGTGGATCAAAAACCCTTTGGTGCATAAATTCAGGGTTTTGAGTACTGGATTTTCTAGTTGGTACCCAACTGAGATTGAGGTTTATGGGTTTTGGATTTGGTGCTGTTTTGTAGTCTTTGACAATGGTGGTGGGGTTTGAGGGTGGTTGTGAGAAAGTGGAATTGGAGGAGTGGGTGAAGGGTTTAGGCGTAGAGTCTTGGAGATTTTGGGTGACGAGGTAGGCCGAGGATACAGACCATGATGAATAAGGATGAGAGAGCCTTGCAAACTTGGAGCTGAATCTGCGTGAGATCATGGCGGCCATTTTTGGTGAAACAAAAATTCAGAGACGCAGAGACAGAGAGAGGGTTGGGAGAGTGAGAGCCGTGAGGTAAAATTTTAGACTTTTCAGCAGAATGACCCCAATGTAGTCACCGAGCCCAAAATTATTTCAAGCGGGCCATTGTGCAGACCCAAATTGGAATATTTGATTAGGGAAGGAGTTTAATAAATAAATAAATAAGGATTATTTGATTCGATTTTCTATATGTAGTTTCTACTTGCTTGTTACTGCGTTATTTCAAAATAAAATAAAATAAAATAACTGGTTTATGTGTTAGGATATTGATTGATGTCATATCTCAAAAGTGGACAATCTTAATTCTGTTATCTATTGTGTTCATTCATATTATAACACGTGAATAAATTCTCATATTATAATATGTGAATAAATAAATTCTAATATTATATTAAGTGAAAGAGTTATACTATGTAATAGTATCTCAGTAATTTCTCATTTTCTAGAATTTTTAGGCATTATATGATAACCACTGTGTGAAAGTGTGACCGTAATAAAAATGGGCCTGAAATAATTAGGATGGGTGGAACAAAATCAAAGAAAGATTCATGTCATTACACGCTAATAAGATTTTGACTTGATTTGGATCAACAATATGGGGCCAAATGTCCTATTAAGGAAGTTTATGAAATCTGATCGAAAAGGTAAACTTTCTCAAATCATTCCATAGAATTCAGAATAGATAAAGTGGCTCAAATTGAGGACTAAGACATAGTAAGAAATCCTTAGCTTCCCAACGAAATGAGGTAAGAGATCAACGCGATTATGCGACAATATATTTGGTATTAAGAATGGTATTTGGACCTAAATTGAAAATACGAGCTCAGCCAAGATTTCTGCAATACAACTCGCACTTTGCAGTTGTGAGATCAAAAAGTAGTTGGAACACATTCTCACTATAGGTAGCTAACAATATCAATTGAAAGCTTGGAAAATGGAGATCATGCACCGAAATAAATAAAAAAAAGAACAAGAAAGAAAAAGGGCAAAACCCAGGACCAGAAGCTCTTTTAATTTATTCCATTATAAGTAAAAAGAAATGAGAACCAAGAGAGATACCCACCAATCTCTATGAAGTAGTCTCTCTCTTAACTCTCATTTTTTTTTAAAAAACATAAATTAATTTACTGCATGTAGTAAGCAATGAAGGACACAATGGAGGCACCAACCACGGACCCCAAGACAGGGAGGCTGGCAGAGGCATCATTTGCGGCTCCTCCTGGTCCTGGGGCAGGG
The DNA here is from genome assembly GCF_902201215.1 of Prunus dulcis. Taxonomy (NCBI): domain Eukaryota; kingdom Viridiplantae; phylum Streptophyta; class Magnoliopsida; order Rosales; family Rosaceae; genus Prunus; species Prunus dulcis. Next base: position 884,616 of record NC_047651.1, read on the forward strand.
GCAGGGGAGGGGCTTTGGGTGTAGGCGTGACCCTCATGAGCCATCACAGCGCTGACAGAGGCGGCGGCGAAGAGGACAGCGCAGACAATCTTCTTCATTTCCATGGTGGCCTTGTGGTGGAATTTGTTGGGCTGAGATCGGCGAAACTTGACGTTGAAGATGAGCAGCGAAGAGTGTTCGCTGAAAACGCCTTGGAGTTGAGAGTGCTGCCTTGGGAGTTTGGTGGGGGGTTTAGGAGGGATTTAAGGGAGATTTTTCATGCCTATCTTTTTGGAATATCGAAATTGATAGGTTTAATACCATTTTGGGCATTTTCTGTTTTGGGATAAATCATAATATTGTTGGTAAGGCTAACTCTTTTGTATATTATTAGTAATTAAATAATAAAATAATTATAAATATTGGATCGGTATGGGTTTTTGTCGGGTTAGAGATTGTTACCTGTCTTTTTAACCAAACGTTTTGGTACGGATCGGATTAGAATAATTAAAAATAAAAAATAATTATTTAAACAAAACAAACCAAACAATCGATACGATAATTCGAATGAGATGTCCACATCTAAACATGATATAAGGGATTATAAAAAATGTTAGGGTATATCGGGTATTGTGGTAAAGTGTTTGGTTATCAATAAAAAACGGAAGAAAAGAACAATTAATGCATTGGATATTAATTGCTGACAATATGATGCAATATTTCCGAGTTTGTGCTAAGGAAATCCATTTCTCATGGTTTATTTGACGTATGATTAAGTGTAATGTCTGTTGAAACAAACTTGCCAAATAAAATTTGGGATATTGAGATTTATAATAAACTAGTCCCTTGGCACATGCTCACGCACATGTGTCAATTGGTTTTCTTTTTATTTTTTTATTTTATTTATAGAATTAAAAAAAGATAACCTGGGTAGTAATGTTCTATAAAAGTAGGACCTATTATCTGATTTTGTTTTTTATTTTAATTTTTTTAAATATGAAAAAAGTGAATTTACCATATTATCCTCATTTAATTAATAATTTCAAATTTTAATGTTTGAATGAACTAATGGCATTTTCTGGTATTTTGAATGTTTCACAATTCTTTGCCTTTTGCTTTATATATTTGCAGAATAAAATTTGGGATATTGAGATTTATAATAAATTACAATGGTTAGGGTGTTCGGTTTCACTCCCAAATCATGGCCAATTAATAGTGAATCAAAATAAGAGGAGAAACCAAATCAAATCAAACTCTTGTGCGGTTTAGGCTCAGTTTGGGATCGCTATCACTTTTTAAAAAAAGTTGCTTCTGCTGTGCTTTGAAAATATTTAGCTGTAAAGCAAAGCAGCTCTATTTTTGGTAAACAATAATTTTAAAGTTTTGTTAGTACAAAAAGCAGTGTCAAAACCATTTGGTAAATTTTAATATAGAATTGTTGTAACTATGAATAATGACCAAAATAGACATGATATTAAAAGTGTTATGTACTAATCGTATGGTGGTAGTGGAAGTGATGAAGTGGAGGTGGTGGTGGTGGTGAATGTGGAGTAGGTGGTTGTGGTAGTGGTGGTGGTGGTGGGGATGGCGGTTGTGGAGGTGATGGTGGTGGGGATGGTGGTTGTGGGGGTGATGGCGGTGGGGATGGCGGTTGTGGAGGTGGTGGTGGTGGTGTTGGTTGTGGTGGTGGTGGCGGAGGATGATGAGGAGGAGGATGTGGTGGTAGTGGTGGCGGTGGTGGCGGTGGCGGTGGTTGTGGAGGTAGTGAATGTGGTGGTGCAAGGGGTGGAGTTGGATGTGGAAGTGGACGTGGTATCATTTTTAAAAATGAATGATGGTATTTTGGGAATTAAAAAAAATCATTAAAGGTTTATCTTTGCTTATTTTGAAAGCAGTTTTGAAAAGCAACCTAGAGCATGTTTTTAAACTGCTATAAAAAAGCCACTGTTTTTAAAATAATCGGGATATTTTATTTTTACCAAACACCCTAAATTGCATAACTTTAAAGTGACGCAAGTTTTTGGCCAAAAAAAACAATCTCAAACGGGGCCTTAGGCCTAAGCTCAACACTCTTTCATGTTTTTGGTTTTCTTTTCTTGTTTGTAATTTAGCCCAATTACATTACAAAGTTTTATAATTTCGTTTACCCTCCGTTTGAATGAAAGAATTGAAAATTACATAGAATTCTAAAATGACGAAATTTAGGGGGGGGGGGGGACGAAATTTAGACGAATTGCCGGTCTGAAAGTGAGACAATGTTGGGGAGAGAGAGATGAGTGAGAGAAGAGGAAGAAAGAAAGGTCGAGGAGAAAAAAAAAAAAGAATAGTTTTAATTTTTAAAAAAGTAATATAATTTTTTTTTTGTTCAATTATACATTTTTTTAAATATCTATTTAGAACATCAATTAGCAAAAATACATTTGAAAAATAACTCACATATTATATTTTCAAATTGTACTACTTTTTATTGTTTTATTTTCTAAAGATGTTTTCTAATTAATCTATTAGACGCATTTTCAATTCTTGAAAATACAAATTCGTTTCTTGTTTTCATTCTTTGAAAATATTCTAAAAAAACATTCTCCAAAAACATTGCCATAAATCTCTAACATCCTAACAACATTATTCAAGATTACATCAAGGTAACAAAGTAACAATCTAATTATATTAAAGGTTGATAGCAACGTGTACGCCGAAACATAATAATACATGATGATAACCAATAAGGAAATGCCAAGCATCATAGCACATGCGATTGATTTGGTTTGGTTTGTTCACTTTTTAGTATTAAAACTGAACAAAATCGATGAGATTGATTTGGTTTGACCAGTTTAAACAGTAGCACATGTGCTAAAGGCTCATCAGATTAAGCAAAGGATGTCTGAAAAACAAATGACATCAACAGATTTGAGAATAATTTGCCTAAATACATTTTGGTTACTCTTTAGATTAATTGTTACTACCCAAAAAAAAAAAAAAAATAAAATAAAATAAAATCTAAAACATTCCTAAAGACGTGAAAGAAATGATGAGTCCTCTAACAAAAATGAAGTAGAACAAAACAAGAGAAACCCTATTCCAATTCAATCTTATTCCCTTCCTTAGTTCCTAATATATATGAAAGAACTCTTCATTCAAGGCAGGCAGCAAGTAGTAGGTAAGGTATGATACAAGGCAGGTAGCAACTAAGGAACCCCAGGTGGGCAAGCCAGCAGAGATATCGCTGCTTGATTTTTGTGCTTTTGGAGGTTTTGGTGCTCCGGTGGCTTTATCCTTGCCTTTCTTACGAGCCATCACAACGCTGACAAATGCAGCAGCAAAGAGGACAAAGCAAGCAATCTTCTTCATCTTCATTTCCATGGCTAAGTTGGTGGTTTGTTAATTAGGCAAATACTAGCCGAGCTCCAAGAGAAATATTGAGAATGTGATTAATATTGTCAATGGTCACTGAGTCCAGTCCGAGGAAAGTGGTGAGATTGTGAGTGATTTATGTATGGGAGGAGAGGTTCATGATGTTTTGGGTTTGAGTACAGTTAATCTTTTCCATATTTAGTCTTTTCTTTTTCAACTCCTGATAGGGCATAGCTATATTTAGGTGACTGCTACACTGTGTTTACTTGCATGTTGAGAATTTCATGTGGACAGAAGTGATTGTAGCATGTTTGGGTTTTGTGGGTCTTGTCGTTAACACTTGGTCACTCATCAAAAAAAGGAAAGGAAAACAAAGCAGGCAAGGATTGGAGGAAAAAAAAAAAAACTATTTTGAGACATTGTGTATTGCTGCAAAGTTGCATTTGAAAGTGCAAAATTTGAGTATGGAGCATGGGTTGGAGATAGTCTTATACACAGATTTTCATTATATAGGTTTTTTTAAAATAATTTTTTTTTAATATCACAAAATGTTCTATGAAATTAACAAATTGCATTCTTTTTTTTAAAGTATCGTTCGTGGTCCTCAAGGTTAATATGTGTGCTCATAAATAGTCATTCCGTCAAAAACTCTGTTAGTTTGCTGATGCTCCATATAACCAATATTATAGTACCACGTGTATTTAAAATACAAGATATATTTTTAAAAAATAAATTAAATTTTAAAATACAACTTTTCTTTCAGTTTTCTAATTTTTAATTTTTATGAATTCTAAATTCTAAATTATTTTTAAAATATATATTATATTTTAAATACACATGGCACTACATTATTGGATATGTGGACTCCACATATATGCCATCAGCAAACTAACGGAAATTATAAATTATTTAAAAAATATATATATATATATTGTATTTTAAATACACATGGCACTACATTATTGGATATGTAGACTTCACATATATACAATATCACCAAACTAACAGAGTTTTTGACGAAATCTAATGACATTGATTATTTGTGAGAACGTATATTAATTTGAGGAACATAAATGATAAAAAAAAGAAAAATAATAAGAAAAACACAATTTGATAATTTTGTGAACCTGAGAGACATTTTGTGATATAAATTCTTTTATTTAAATACTGAATGTTAAACTTGATGCAGACTTTGAAATATCTAGATCTTCTAGTTCTAGGTGTATGTAGGTACTAAATTATTAATTTCCTGTACACAACTTTGTCCAAATGCATGCACATGCAGTTCTGAAACCTCTGACAAAGGTAAAAACAAAGAAAATGGTTTCATTTCGGAAAATCTCTTCAAAACCAAACATATATGATGGGATCCACGAGACTGGTTTCATAATTTTTTAGAGGAAAAAAAAACCCAAGATTCTATCTTCATAAGCTAATAAGTTGTATTAGGAGTGGGTGCGGTCTGATTTTTCTCTTGAATTGGAATTGAAACCAAAAATTACATACAAAAAAAACAAAAAAAAACAAAAAAAACCCTTGGAAAGTGAGCACACTTTTTCAAATATAACAGTTGCTTCCTTATTTGTTTTTGTTAAAAAAACCTAAATTATGTCTATAAATATCTTCAAATTTCATAAATTTTTTTCGTTCACTTCATTCAACATTTCTTACAAATTTTATCACATTCTCTACTTATTCACAACATTCCACACTCAAATTTTTTTAATCAAATATTTTCCATACTTATTCTTTTGTCAAATATTTTCCACACTTGTCAGAAAAATTGTTAAATACAAATGCACTATGCTTCAAAAGCAATAATGCAAATGTACTTTTTTTGGCAACAAAAATATGCATTTATATGGGACTGAAAGGAAAGAAAGAGTAGAATATCGGAGATCATCACAATTTTAGAAACAGAAAAAGATCTAAAGGCGGCAACTACCTTTCAAGTGATACATACATTAATATTAGGAGTGCAATTAAAGGAAGGAAAAACTACATAAAAATCATAAATTATAGGGTCATTTTCAAGTTCAGACTTAACTTTAAAGACATTTACGAGTACATACTTAAACTCCCGAAAATCCTACAATTTACTCCCTCCGTTAGCTAAACCGTTAGTTAATCTATTAAATGCTGATGTGGCATTTATGGGACTTATTTTTTAATTGACGTGGACTCTACATAAGAAATAAAATAAATAAAAGAAATGAAAAACAATAAAATAAAATAAAAAAGAATAAAAAACTAAAAACCGAAAGAAATAAGAACTAATCTTCTCCCCAACCCCACCCTCTTCCTCAGAGAAAAAAGAAGTAAAGATAGCCCACCCCCCTCCGCCACTCCCTCTAATATCCCCCTCCCTTCCAGCCTAACCTCCAACCCACCCTCCCACATCATCATCCGTCATGAAAAAACTGGTGCCACCTTCGTCGATCGATTTCCACCCAGATGTCGACGCTGTCGGAACCCAACCCTCCCCTCACAACATCATCTAGCACCGTCGCGAACCTTTGATATGCGAAACCTAGGTGGTTGGGTCGTTGTCGACCTTGAAAACTAAGCAATGTTGTCGAGAACCCATATGCCGAATCTGCCATACGTCTCCAAAAATGCGCTGATCTCCTCCTTAGATCTATTGGCTAAGGCTCTGGTATTGGTTGGGGCTAGGAGGAGAGGACTAAGGGAGAATGTGGTGGTGGGTGGTGGTTTGGCTGGTTGGGGTGGTTGTTTGGGCTGCTGGGGTGCTGATTTGGGTGGCTAGCTAAGTCATGCTAGGGGGAGGATTGGGAGGAGAGTGATGGAGAGATAATTTTTTTTAAATTTAAATTTTAATGATTTTAATTTATAAAAAATAAAAAATTTATTATTATTATTTTTGTCCACATGGAAGTCCATGTCATTAAAAAATGGGTCATTGATAAGTAAACATTCAACAAATTAACTAGCGGTTTGTGTAATGGAGAGACAATTTGTAAGTTTTTCGGGAGTTTGAGTATCTACTCGTAAATGTCTCTAAAATTGAATATGAACTTAAAATGACCTTATAGTTTGGGGGGTTTTATGTAGTTTGTCCTCAAAGGAATGCTTATCAACATAAGTTCTTCGTCTCTATAAATTCAATTTAACTGATTATTTATTTATTTAAAGAACTTTTTATTATTATTAATAGAGACGATAATATATTAAACTTACACTACGCTGAAGGTAAGACTCTAACTTAGAACATGACTTTTCATAAAAAGGAAACTATTCCAAATCAGTGTGCCCTTTGCCAATTGTACTGATTATACGAAAATTCTGTGGTGCCTCAGCTGTATCGGTGCAGCCGGTTATCCAAAGGTCAGTATTGCATCTTAAAAATGAAGGGCTGAGATTGAATGACCTGAAGACTTGTTGAGCCCTTTGTTATTAAATATCACGTGACATACAAGTGACTCAGAAAACAAGTGAAAAGCTTCAACGAACGTGCGAAAGCCCTGGCGTGCGTGGAAGCTGCTTGTCTTTGCGATCTATCTCTCTCTCTTGGAAATCCAATCCTCATCTATGTCCCCAAATCAGAATCTGGGCGTCTCACCTCTGCCAACGCCGAGATGCAACAGCCATCGGACATCGCCGATTCCGAAATCACCATCCACGCAAGGTTTGCTTGCTTAGTTGTCTTCTTTTTCCATCGGTTCAATTTAGAAGATTACTAGGTTTTTGTCTTTGAAGAATCTTAATGAAGAAGCTTGGAAGCAATTGGGTTTTGGGGTTGATACATCTGGCATATCACCACATGCTCTCCATTTGTTTGCTGAAATGTCACACTCATGTTGGGTATGCAATGGTGGTACTGCACTTCTTGATTTTGATCTTGGCTACCATATGGGCATTCGAGACAATGGTGGTGGTGAGTTTCTCACGAGTTGCTGCACAATTTTTTCTGTTCAAGAAGCCTCTATGCCAGTGGAGAGAATTGTGCATCAGAATTTTGGTCATTTGTTTCTTTTTGAATTTGCAATAGTCATGTTAATTGTATCAAGGTTTCTTCTTTCTGTTGTTTATTGTGTGCTATTCATAGTTTTATACCAGTTATCGCACAGAGTAAGACTCCGTTTTCAGGCCACTTTTTTGGTGTTACACTCCAAATAGCACGATGCTTCCAGTTTTTGATTATGTACTGACATTGAGATGGACAAGTTATGTGCCATTCGTAGATGACATTTGGAATGTCGAGTGGTATTTTTGCTTTTCGAGTGTTAATTTGTTTGATTTTTAGATAACATGTTATTTGTGTTAGATTTAATGTGTCAATTTCTGTTACAGAATTATGATCATGCAATTTTTTTTTCCATGTAAGAGTACTGGGATGGATGCTTGCTTGGGCATTCTTCTCATTCTCTTTTCCACTGCAGATTATAAGCTTAGATGGGTCTGCTTCAAGAAGCTTTGTTATATTCATAATCAGCAGTTTATTTTAGTTGCTTGCAGTTTTTCGGTGCTCTCCTCTTCATCTCTGCTTTTCTCATTAATTCATTTATTTAGAGTTGTGTCCAGGTTAGGCTTTGATTTTTGTTCTTCTTTTGTTTTCTCAGGGGATTCTTTTGGCAGAGGAGTTGAAGGGTTAGAAGCAGTTAGGTGAAGAAAATGCTTTCTTTGAGTTACTTCTATTTCAACTTTCTGTGAAATTCCCTTTTCATTTGACTGAAAATGCTCTGACCTTCTAATGCAGATCTTCTAAGAAAGAAACAAATTGGATGATATTTAATCCAAGTTATATCATCTTTATATGTTGAATAAATTGTTTTAGTATTTGAACCCAAAGATTGAGTCTTTGGGTGACTATGCCTTTGTTTGTTTGTTTAAACTTATTTATTTGTTTGCCATATCAATAGCTTCATTTTGGTTTATTACGAAGCATACATTTGGTATGTGATTTGGCAATAGAACATAAATTCAGCCACTATTCCTGTTTTCACTAGTTGATATTAGTTTTGTTCTTTAAACTATCTATTCTATTTTGTTGTGTATAATGGATGAAGTCAAAAAATTTCAGAGGGGAACAATTAAGAGATAAAGCTGTGAAGCATTTAAGGTATATACATTACTAATATTTGCAAAGAAGGAGGACACAACCAGGAGGAAATTGTTGACGAAGTTAAAGGATCTTCACAGGCAACCAGCAGTTAGATTACACACAACAGGTTGTGAGAACAAAACATGTTTAGCAGACAAACATACAAATTCCACGAAATAGCAGATGATTGTCTTTTTAGCGGAGAAATAATTAGTATAGCTCTACTTTTTCTTTTCTTTTCCTTTTTTGGGTAAAGAGTTAGTTTAAGTACAGAGTTGCCGTATGAAATTTGTTAATGTTTTTGTGTGATATCTGTTTGCTCTTTGTATAAAAAGCCTTAAAGGCTTCTAATATTTCCATTTTCCCAATTGAACTCCTATATTAGTCCCTTTTCCTATAATAGGAACATTTGGTTGCAATTTTTTTCTTTCCTGTTCTGTATTCAGTTTAAGTTTGATGCTTCATGATTGTAATGTTTTTTATTTTAATAAAAGAAAAGCGATAATTTTCTTTTTTAGTTGCACTATTAGAATTCTGAAACTTTAATTATCTACTTCAATTTGGGTAATTGTCATTATAGAATTTGATTGGTTGTATTTTGAGGTTCTCTCATTATTTGGTTGTTGTAGTTCATTCTAATTACTGTTTTTTGCTCCCCCTCCCCCATTCCCTCAGCTCTCTCTCTCTCTCTCTCTCTCTCTCTCTCTCTCTCTCTCTCTCTCTCTCTCTCTCTCTCTTCCCATCTAAAAGAAACACAAACATCAAAAATCAATCAAACCAAGACATCAAGAATCAAACACAGCTCCATCAAACCCAAACATGAAAAATCAATTAAACCCAAAAATCAATCAAACCCATCCCAGCTTCTCCATTTTTCACATATTTCGCAGGAGAAGGAAGTTTTCATCAGTTCATGACTGCAACTTTGTGTGCATCTGCTCCATTTGGATTTAGTAGATTTTCTATCTCATTATGTCAAAGATTTTCTTCAATATGGTAGTATTTTTGTTCAAAATTTTAAAGATGTCTTAAGCTATCTTTAGTTTGCACACAGCCGGTCGGCTTTTGCATTATAAACATACAATTGCACGACGTTGATGCAATGCGAGAGTGACTGTACGCAAACCCCTAAAAAGGAAAAATGGATCTTTTTTTTTTCTTTTTTTTTTTCTACTGGCATAAGTAGACCTATTTTTTGTACTATCAAATGAAAGGTACGAAATGATCCTTGCAAAGTTCACATGGACGCAAATCATGTGGAACATGGTTACAGAAGTTAGTCGTAACATGAACTTTGGGATCATTTGGATCCCAACCTTGCTGTTTTGGGTTGTTGACAACATGAGGTTGGTTTGAAGAGGAAGCCATGCATTTGTAATGGATAGAGTCAAAGAGGCAGTCACTCAAATGCCCTTTTATAATAGAATGGAGGGTTTCAAATGCTAACGCAAGGGTTATCCGGAAAAATTAACCCAGCCAACTAACTTTTTTAAACTAACAGAGTATTTGTTCAGACAAACGCAATACCTGCGTTCCTGGGGAAAAGTTACCCGTTCGCTGAAAACATGCCCCGACCACCTTACCTTTTCAAGAAAACAGAATACTTTTTCATACGAACGCAACAGGTGCGTTCGTTGAGGAAAGTTTTATGTTCCCCAAAAAAATATATCCAACAAACTTATTTTTTCAAACAAACGGGGTGTTTGTTCTAGCGAACGCAAGGGTTGCGTTCGTTCAGTAAAGTTACCCGTTCCCCTAAAAAAGGGCCCAACAAACTTACTTTTCTAAACAAATGGGGCGTTTGTTCAAATGAACGCAAGGGTTTGCTTTCGTTCAGAAATACTCGACGTTCCGCCGAAAAAGAAGGCCTACATAGTTACTTTTTTAAACTAACAGAGTATTTGTTCACAGGAACGCCAACAGAAAAGTTATAAAACATGCCCCAACCACCTTACTTTTTCAAGTAAACTGAATACTTTTTCACACAAACGCAACAGGTGCGTTCGCTGAGGAAAGTTTTATGTTCGCCGAAAAAAGAAATCCAACCAACTTACTTTTTCAAACAAACGGAATGTTTGTTCTAGCGAACGCAAGGATTGCGTTCGTTCAGTAAAGTTACCCGTTCTCCTAAAAAAGGCCCCAACAAACTTACTTTTCTAAACAAACGGGGCGTTTGTTCAAATGAACGCAAGGATTTGCTTTCTTTCAGAAATACTCGACGTTCCGCTGAAAAAGCCCCGCCGTCATTGTTACTTTTTTAAACCAACAGGGTATTTGTTCAGACGAACGCCATACGTGCGTTCCTTGAGAAAAGTTACCCGTTCGCGGAAAACATGCCTCAACCACCTTACTTTTTCAAACAAACGGATTACTTTTTCACACAAATGCAACATGTGCGTTCGTGGAGGAAAGTTTGATGTTCGCTGAAAAAATAAATCCAACAAACTTTCTTTTTCAAAGAAACGGAGTGCTTGTTCTACTGAACGTAAGCGTTGCGTTCGTTGAGTAAAGTAACCCGTTCCCCTAAAAATGAGTCCAATCAAATGACTTTTTCTAATGAACCTGGTGTTGGTTCAAGTGAACGCAAGAGTTGCGTTCGTTCAGTAAAGTTGACCGTTCCCCAGAAAGATGGGCCCAACCAACTTACTTTTTCGAACAAACGGGTATGTGTTCAACCAAACGCAAGTAGGTGCATTTGTTTAGAAAACTTTGACCTTCTAACGAAAAAGGAACCCAATCCAAAGTACCAAGTACCAAATACCAGCTACCAACTACAGACGAAGGATTATTTTAGGAGTTACTTCCTATACATTTCAACTCAAACATTTCCACCTCTTTTACTAATAACATTACTCATACACAACCTAAAAGAGAAAAACGAAAACCCAAATAATGTCACATTCAATGGTTGGTAGCTCAAGAGGCTCCTCCATGCCTAAGAAGAAGGGGGTGGGTGATGATGATGGTGTTGATTGTTCAATTTCCTCCACTTATTACTAATCTCTTCTTGTACCTGAAATAAAAAATTCTCATGAATATACCCTTCTTAATAAAATAATTAATAAACTGACCAAATCATTGTCATCTCTCACCTTATGGTCCAACTTTGCATTGGCCACTTTCCCCATTTCATGTCGTTCTTTTTTCCTGTAAATCATTTATTTTTTATAAAAAAAACCATTATAATATTAAGCAACCACATTTCCAATTTCTAGATGTACGTGTAACTTACATGAAATTAAAAAATGCATCTCGGCCAACTCTTGTTTGTTGCACAGTCCTCTCGGCCTTGCGCTTTCCTTTCGCTGATCCCCTTTTTTGAGCTTCCATAACTTGCACAAATCAAGTACAAAACACTATCATGCAATTCTCTCTAGCGCCAAGAATTTGAATACTAATCCAAAGCCTAATACACCCTAAACCCCGTAAACCCACTAAACACTACAACATCACATTGCTTAATTCAAAAAATACGGGGACCAGGATTTGCACATAGTTGCTTAGTAATTGCATGTACTGATATGCAATTGCACGACACTACTTGCAAGTGCATCAGCCCTCGATTATAACATTGCACAGATAATGCACACAACCCACCAATGCATTTCTATATTGGGCGGACATTCTAACTCATTTCAAATCCCAATCCAAATCTTAACCATTCCTAACATTACACTTTCGGAACACTTTACTCCCCATACAAAAAATTCAAAAACACAGTCAAACCTACCTACCTACCACGAAATCACCTCACGTGCATAATTTCAAAACAAAACTATATCCTGTAATTGCATTCAGTTACTTGGATTTGCATACAGGCGATTAGTAATTGCATATAGAGATATGCAATTGCATGAACAGAACAACCATGAATGTGAGATACCCACTTCACCTCACGACACTTTCAGACTGAGAAACCCACTTCATCTCATGAATGTGAGAAACCTACTTCCCCTCTTGCCCCAATTCATCACCACAGAAATTCAATTAACAATAACATAAAACATAGTGTTAACTTACCTTCACAAGGAACTAATACCAAATGCTTTCACAAGGGCTCGATTGCAGATGAGAGGAGTGCCAACAACCTACCAGCGACTGGAAAAACTGAATTCCAATTCCTATTATCAACCCAAAATGCTAACCCAAAAAATTTTCCCAAAATCCAAACCCTAGAATATGGGGTTTTCTACAATGATGACAAAGAAGAGAGAGAGGTTGCAGAGACAAGGAAGAAACTTTCTACAGAAGAGGAGTTGAAGAAGATGACTTTGATCAGAAGAGGAGTTGAAGAAGATGACTTTGATGTAATGAAGATGTTTCAAGTTGAAGCCGCTCTGAGTGCATGCGAAATTGAAGACAATCCTTAACCTGTTGACCAGGTCAGCAGGTTTCCTATGTTTTTTAAAACTCCTCACGTGACCGGCTGTACTGGTACAGCCGATGCACCACAGATGGTCTCACGACATTTTGGATTGTTTTCGTCGTTGGTTAAACATGAGTGCCTTTCAAATATTTGACCGCGACTTAAAATTTTCAGATTTCACCCTCCCTCGAAAACATTTCGCTCTCTCTTTTCAACTCAAATTCTAATTGTTGATGCCCTAACCTCACTTGGGTGGGCCTCTAATGGACTGCCACGTCGGCAGGCCTAAGGATAGACGTCGCGGGTGGTTGTTCTACAAAAGGGACTCTCTCCTCTTGCTGACGGGGGACCACAAAATAGAGAGGAAGCCATAAGAAGAGAGGGCTCCCGGCAACTCTCTCTCCTTTCCTCAAGATCTCTCTCCTCTCCCATTTGGAAAGGCTCTAGACTATCCCAACGTAATCTCTACACATATATACCAATACAACAATCAGTGGATGTAGCCTGATTTTATGGGTGAACCACTCAATCTCTTCGTTCTACCTGTATGATTGCGACATTACGGCTGTCCCAAAGTTACAGGTTCAACATTTGGCGCCATCTGTGGGAACCGCATAGAAGTTCATGTCATTCTTGTCGCCACTGAGCCAGCAACGATCTCTGGCCATGGCATCTCCATCAATCCTCTATGTTTCAAATCATTCAGGCACCACACTCAACTGCTTCATGATAACAGAAGAGATGTTTGGAAAGATACAGGAAGAAGAAGACTGAAAAACAGAGAGAATATACTTGAGATTTTCTGTTATTATTCACTGAATGAATATTACAATGCAGAGTTCAGCTTTATACAATTGTAACTAACAGCTAACTAACAGCTATGCTTAACAAACTAACACGTGAATAGCACATGGGTATTCTAACAATACTAAGCTGATGTGTTCATCTATCATTCCCCCTCAAATCCAGCAGGGTTCCCAAGCCGTAAATTACCACAATGCTTAGTGAAGAGTGGACTGTGTAACCCTTTTGTAAATATGTCTGCAACCTGTTCATCTGTTGGAATATACTGCATTGAGAGATCTCTTCTTTGTACTCTTTCTCTAACAAAATGAAAGTCTATATCAAGATGTTTGATCCGTGAGTGATGCACAGGATTAGAACTTAATGCTAGAGCAGAAAGGTTGTCACAATGTATAGTAGGAGGCTGAGGTAGAAACACTTTCAAATCAAGCAAAACTTGTCTGATCCATGCCAAGTCTGCTGCTGTATGAGCTAATGCTCTGTATTCTGCTTCGGTTGAACTCCTGGAGACTGAGTTCTGTTTCTTAGATTGCCAAGAAATAGGATTATGGCCTAAGAAAGCCACAAAACCAGTGATAGATCGTCTAGTGCTTATATCTGCTGCCCAATCTGCATCACTGTAAGCATTAAGTTCCCAAGCACCACTAGTAAAGGTAAGGCCATGATCCAAGGTACCTTGAAGATAGCGTAAAATCCTCTTAACTAACTGAAAATGTAACTCTGAAGGAGTTGTCATAAATTGACATACTGTGTTAACGGCATAAGAGATTTCAGGTCTGGTAAAAGTTAGATATTGTAATGCACCAACAATGCTTCTGTAGATTGTAGGATCATTCAAAGCATCACCATCACTCTTTAACAATTGACCATGTGGTTTACAAGGGGTTGGACAAGATCGGCATGAACTTAGACCAGCCTTAGCAAGCAAATCTTTGGCATATTTAGCCTGGTTAACAAAAATATCTCCAGCTGTATTATAAGAAATCTGTAATCCTAAGAAATATTTCAACTTCCCCATATCTTTCATATCAAAAGCTGAGCTTAATTCATCAACAACTTCTTGCACCAAAGCCACCTTTGAACCAGTCAATATTATATCATCCACGTATAAGAGAAGGATCACAATATCTGAACCTAGATGCTTCACAAATAAGCTAGGATCAGAGTGAGATGATACAAAACCAATGGCTGGAAGATAACTTGTGAATTTGGCATTCCAAGCCCTTGGAGCTTGCTTAAGACCATAAAGAGACTTTCGTAACTTACAAACATAACTGAGATGTTTTGGATCCTCAAAACCTTGTGGCTGACGCATATAGACCTCTTCCTCAAGATCACCGTGTAAAAACGCGTTCTTAACATCAAGTTGACGAAGTGACCATCGATTCATCGCTGCAATACTTAATATCAACCTTATTGTGGTGTGTCTGACCACAGGGCTAAAAGTTTCACTGAAATCCAGTCCAGGAGCTTGGCTAAAGCCTTGGGCAACTAATCTGGCCTTATATCTAGCCAAAGTACCATCTGAGTTTTTCTTAATTCGATACACCCATCGACAACCAACAATATTTTTATGAACTGGCTTAGGTACTAACTCCCAAGTACCCTGAGCATGTAATGCCTCAATTTCGTCCTTCATAGCTTGAATCCAATTAACAGATTGAGAAGCAACCTTATAAGTGGCTGGTTCAGTAACATCATGTATAACAGGAAGAGTGGTATAATAACACTGATAATCGTCAAACTGCTTAGACTGAACGATACCTGCCTTTGATCTGGTCTGCATAGCATGAGTGTTTAAAAGAGGAGACAAGAACTAGAGATAACAGGGGAGACAGGCAAGAGAACTTGTAGTTGCTGATCATTAATCACAGATAAGACTGAATCACTGGAAGACAATGCAGGATTCTCAGTAGTTTCTAAAGATGAAATAGAAACATCCTGTGAGCTATGATTTTGTGAAGAAACATGTTGAGGAGATATAGAACCAGATATATCACTAGGATTTAAAGCATGTATACATGAAGGAAGTGAAACACAAACTGGTAAAGGCTGAGGCTTGGAAGAGCATGAAACTGGAACTGAATCTGCTAAGATGGAATGAGACTTAAAAGGAAAAACAGATTCATCATGAATGACATGTCTGGAAACAACAAACCTTGAGGTGGATCTATTGTAACAAATGACCCCTTTATAACCTGGAGAATATCCCATAAAAACACATTGAACTGTTCTTGGCTGAAGCTTATGTTCATTATAAGGTCTGATATATGGGTAAACTGCAGAACCAAAAATCCTAAGAGATTTAATATCAGGAGCCTTGCCATACAAGCTTTGAAAAGGAGACTGATATCTTAAAACTGAACTAGGCATAAGATTGATGAGATAAGCAGCATGAGCAACTGAATGAAACCAGAACTTATTAGGAAGAGCAGAAGCAACAAGTAAAGTAAGAGCAGTTTCGATAATATGGCAATTCTTCCTCTCTGCCAAACCATTTTGCTGAGGGGTGTATGGACAAGAGACTTGATGAATTATCCCTTTTGAATCCAAAAAAGAAGAAAATTGCCTACTAATGAACTCACCACCCCCATCACTTTGAAAATACTGAATAGTAGCCTTAAACTGATTAGTGACAAGAGCATAGAACTTGAGAAACTCTTCAAACACTCCAGATTTATTAAACAGTGGATAAAGCCACAAGTAACTAGTACACTCATCAATGAAACTAACATAGTATCTAAAACCATCTATGGATTTTTGTCGGGAAGGACCCCATACATCACTGTGTATCCTCTGAAATGGAACATTAGACTTAACATGATCCTTAGGAAAAGAAAGCTTGTGCATTTTACCATGTAAACAAGCAGTACATAGTGCTTGAGAGCTATCAACAGAAACAGATAAAGCAGAATCTTGAAGCATTCTTTGCACAACGGTATTTGTTGGATGGCCTAACCTTTGATGCCAAATAGAGACATTGACATGTTGTCCAAGATATGCAACTGGAGCTGAAGAAATA
Source organism: Prunus dulcis (assembly GCF_902201215.1). Lineage (NCBI taxonomy): Eukaryota > Viridiplantae > Streptophyta > Magnoliopsida > Rosales > Rosaceae > Prunus > Prunus dulcis. Next base: position 901,200 of record NC_047651.1, read on the forward strand.
GAACAAACACCTCGAGATCTTTGGGAAGTAGAAAGAGGGATGGGATATAAACCTTGATTACTCTTGCCTTGAAGAAGAAGTGCCTTGGTTATCTTGTCCTGTATATAAAAGCCAGAGACGTCAAATGTGATAAAACAATTATTGTCTTTACACAATTGATGGACGGATAAGAGATTTGCTCTGAGCTTAGGAACATGCAAAACAGATGGAAGATGTAGTGAAGTAGATTGGGCACAAGAAATAGTAGCAGTGCCAAGATTCTGAATAGTCAAACCTGCCCCATTGCCAACAGTAACATTCTCATCAACATTACAAGGAGTCACATGATCCAATTGAGAGGAATTGCCAACCATATGATGAGAAGCACCACTATCTACAATCCAGACGTGCTCAGGAGAGAAAGAAGTCTGAGCAGTCATAGCATTCAGAGAAGACGGTGGTGCTTGGCCCTGAAATGAGTAGTTTGACCTGTGGAAACAATCAAGTGCACCATGCCCACGTTTGCCACAGATTTGGCATTCAACAACACTAGGAGTGGAATTGGCAGTGGCATGACGGAAATAGCAATTAGCAGCTGTATGTCCACGCTTGCTGCAAATTTGACACTCAGGCACCACATGAGATCGATAGGAATTAGAACCTCCAGGAAAACCAGAAGTACTACCACCCCGAAACTGAGAAGAGACATGGCGACCACCATTAAACCTTCCACGACCAGAGGTTTGTGCAGAAAAACCCCGAGAGCCAGAGGCACGAGAAAAAGAATTTTGTTGAGAATTCTGTTGACCACCAAAAGACTGAACATGTGGTAAAGGCTGAGAAGGTGTAGGTAAAATACCCTGTCCTGAAGACACAGAGGAACCTTGAGCACAAGATGAAGTATTCGCATATAACGCAGTATGATGAACAATACGAGCCTCAGCAGTTTGTTCTGCAGCGAGAAGTTGTGCTCTGAAATCCTTGAGAGACAAAGGAGTATCTCGTGCAATCAAGACAGTCTTGATTATGTCATATTCGGGAGGTAAGCCATTCAAAGCAGTAATAATGAAATCATCATCAGAAATCTTGATACCAGCAGCATTCAGTTGATCTCGAAGATGTTTGAGACGAAGCAAGAATCGCTCTATGGAATCCCCACCTTTCTGTGCAGTTTGCAACTCAGTTTTGAGATGGTTAATCCGAGCTCGAGAAACTGAAGCATAGCGATCAGAAAGGTTGATCCAAGCATCGCGAGCTGTTTTGCATCCAATGACGTATTCAAGCGCCTCGTCAGACAGAGAAGCAATGAGTAAACTCAAAAGTGCCTTATCAGTACGAATCCACTCCTTATAAGCAGTGGTAAGCTCAGAAGTTTCGCCTTCCTCATCAACAATGGCGAATTGAGGAGGTGAAACCGAAGAACCATCGAAATGCCCAAAAAGCTCGTAGCCTTGAAGCACAGATTCAATCTGATAACTCCATTTCAAGAAGTTATCATCAGTAAGACGAATTGTAAGAAGACCAAGAAGACTCTCAATTTTGAGAAAAGAAGAAGTCATGAAGAAATTAGGGTTTTAGAAAAAGTGGATTTGAAGAAATCTGAGAAATCTAAGAAAGCTGAGAAATTAGGAATTGCAGAGAGAGAAGAACAAGAAAGATGAAGGAAGCGGAGAGAGAGAAGCGGAATAGCAGATCTGGATCACCACCATGGGCGCTGATACCATGATAACAGAAGAGATGTCTGGAAAGATACAGGAAGAAGAAGACTGAAAAACAGAGAGAATATACTTGAGATTTTCTGTTATTATTCACTGAATGAATATTACAATGCAGAGTTCAGCTTTATACAATTGTAACTAACAGCTAACTAACAGCTATGCTTAACAAACTAACACGTGAATAGCACATGGGTATTCTAACAATACTAAGCTGATGTGTTCATCTATCACTTCAAAGCATCAATATCCAAAACATGAGAAAACCAGAGGAACCCTTTACCAGGAATTGATCAAGCCACCCAATACTCATTGGTTTCTCAAAAATCAAACTCAGAAATCATTCTCCCTTCTGAGACAAGAGGTACGTATCCTCTCTTACCTCTCCCTTTAGCACGGTGGGGAGAAAACCAAAGCAAAACAATGAAGAGAAGAAAAGCTGGAGCAGCAACCGGCTCGATTGTCGACGCCGAACACCGCTGCTACCACGCCAGTCACTCACAATCCTAGCATCCAAGTTAAGGTAGTTGTTGGGGTCTTTGTCGACACCCCCCAACACCACCAAGCTCCTTGTCCTCGCCATGGAAAAATGGTCACATAGCTCTCATCCGCTTCAACATCCACTCCACCATCAAAGCCTCGCTCCAATCTCCCATCCTTGGAAACAAACATGAAACAAACAAAAGGAGGCAGCTCTCTGCAATGCTCTGTTTCTCCAGAAAACAGAGCCGCCACCTCCTCACACTCTATTCTCCTCTCAAATGAGATCACCTGTTACAAGATATCTTCATCTCAACAAAATATCTGTTATGTACTGTTTGCATAAATA